>NC_056574.1:10542330-10743193 GCF_018340385.1 Cyprinus carpio | reverse complement strand
AGTAATTTGCCAATAGGTGTCACTGTTGTATTGCCATGTAGTTGTGTCACTACAGTTCTGTTATTCATTCTTCTTCTTTGTTTTTTCTTCTTCGTTGGATATAATAAAGAGCACATGCAACTTCAATAGGTTATGGGCCCAGATCTTCGCTAAAGCAAAAAAGAGGTAGTTTTACACTATTTTTTTTTGTGAAATAGACAGTGTTGTGGAACTCACAATGGAGGATAAACTGTTTATTGAAAAGCTGAGTGGGCCAGAGAACTGGGCAACGTGGAAATTTCAAATGGAACATTTGATGAAAGCTAAAGGACTATGGGGCATGGTGATGGAGACTGACAACGTGGCAGAAGGAGCAAATGCACAGGCAAGAGCAGAATTTGAAAAACGGAAAGAAAAAGCATTTTCTGTGTTGGTGCTGAATGTGAGTACGTCTCAGTTGTACCTGATAACAAGCTGTAAGACCCCTAAGGAAGCGTGGGACACGCTAAAAGGACATTTTGAGAGAGACACTCTTGCAAACAAGCTGTTTCTGAAGAAAAAATACTTCAGATGTGAAATGAAGGAAGGAGAAAACATAACTGAACATTTGAAACGAATGAAGGAGCTAACTGACCAGCTAGGGGCAATAGGTGCGGTGATTGAAGAGGAGGACCAGATTGTAACACTGCTGGGTAGCTTGCCAGCAAGCTATGCTACAATTGTGCTACTGCATCTGGAAACTGGCGGTTGACAGTTTTTCTAACACTGCAGTTTGTTCAGCAAGCATTACTAAATGAAGAACAAAAACGAGGTCTGCTGATGTGGAAAATCTGGCGGCGGCAAGCAGGTTCAGTGGTGCCGCGCTTTGGAGGCGCATCAGCAATGTCAACACAAGTTCAGAGTGATATGCGTAAGCTAACCCAAGGCAGTGAGAGCTGACAGATCCGCCTCGTGGAGATGTTACAGTGTGGGGAAAGAAGGACATACTGCCGCGAACTGTCCAAGTAAGAAAAAACAGACTAAAACTCACAATAAATGTAACATGTATGAACATGATGAAGACTAGATCTGAGAGTGCCTTACAGTCATGAAGGCAAATCAGGATAAGATGACTTCTGGGTAGAGTGGTTGTCGACTCCGGAGCTAAAGCACATGACGTGTCATGAGAAATTCTTCAAGACTACCAGAAATTTCCAAAAAACACAGTCTGTGAAACTTGGTGATGTAAGAGTGGTTGGCAGCTCTAGGACTTGTAATGTTAAACTGAGAATGGCATTAAAAAATCAGTGATGTAAAAAAATGTCACAATGTTTGATGTGCTGTATGTTTCCCAAGTTATCAGGGAATCTCTTCTCAGTGGGAGCTGCTGTAAAAAGGAAATACTGGTGCAGTTCAAGAAGTCTCATTGTTACATCCGTGGATAAAAATGGAAATCTCAGAGGAATGGGAACACAAAGATCTGATGGCTTGTATCAGGCTGGATGTTGAGGGAAGTTCTACCACCTGTCACTGTGTGCATCATGCATTAGTAGCAACCAGCTTGTGGCATCAGCGACTGGGTCACACCACTAAGTTGAAGGAACTTAAAAAACTGGTGAATGGAGTGGACTATCCTGCAGAGAAGAAGTTCCATTCTGTGAAGCATGTGTGGAAGGCAAGCTGTCTAGAAAGCCACATAAGCCAGTGGGAGAAATCCGTTCCAAACGTAAACTACAGTTGGTTCATAGTGACGTCTGCGGCCCCATGCAGACTGAATCTATAGGTGGATCAAAGTACTTTGTGACTTTTATTGATGACTATTCTAGATGTTGCAAGGTGTACTTTATGAAACAGAAGAGTGAAGTTCTTTGCAAATTCAAGGAATTTGAGAAAATATTATCCAATGAGTGCGAACAGAAAATAGCAAGACTCAGAACGGATAATGGTGGGGAATACACATCCAAAGAATTTCAAGAATACTTGAAGGCTCAAGGTATCCACCATGAGACAACTGTACCTCACACACCTCAGCAAAATGGTGTTGCAGAAAGAAAAAATAGGACATTAATTGAAGCAGCGAGAACCATGCTCTCTCAACGCTAAATTAACAAAGTCTTACTGGGCAGAGGCTGTAAAGTAAACTGCATAGCTTACATACAGAACAGCACCCCCACATCTGTTCTGAAACAAGTGACTTTCCCTACCAGAAATGTTAATAAACAGCCAAATGTGAGTCACATGAAAGTGTTTGGTTTAGCTTATGCACATGTCCCAGACATTGAAGAGAAGAAAACTGACAAAAAGGCTGCGTGAAGCTTCGCTTCGCGGGATATGCCAACAATGCCAAGGGCTTACCGCTTTGTTTGACTTAAGAAAAGAAGGACTTCATAATTCGTCGGGATGTGATCTTCAACGAGTCAGACTTTGACTTGAAACAAGAAGTGGATATTTCTTGTCGAGAATGAAGTTATCATGAAAACTGACGAGAGAACCCCAATCGATGCTACTGTCGATGAAACTGCTAGAGAAGGTGGCAGAATCAGAAACCACCTAAGAGATATGGCTAAGTGATGAGTTTTTTGCCTAATCTGGTGACTGCTGATCATTATGCTACTGTTTGTTGTGTTGCAGAACCAAGCACACTGAAAGAGGCAATGATGAGTCCAAATGCAAAGGAATGGCAGGAGGCTGCTGACTCTCCTGAAGAATCACCGCTGAAAATAAGACATGGATTTAGTGAAACTACCAAAGGATCGGAAAGCCATAGGATCAAGAAGGGGGTTTAAAGTCAAGCATCATAGTGACGGACGAGTGGAGAGATATACAAGCGTAGACTGTGGCTAAGGGTTACCACAGAAGCATGGTGCTGACTACGATGAAACTTTTTTCACCCGTGGTAATGCCAGCTCAATACTGCACGCTGGCTGTCCTTGCAATCCAGAATAACATGCATGTGACTACATGGTAACCGTGATTTCTAAATGGACACCTGGATGAGGAAATCTATATGAGCAACCAGAGGGATACATCATACCAGGAGAAGAAAGTTTGGTGTGCAAGCTGAAGAAGTCAATATATGGACTGGAAGCAGTCCCCCGCTGCTGGAGCAAAACTTTCACAGAGTTCATGAAGAACATTGATTCAAAACAGAGTACATCAGACCCATGTGTGTCTGTGGAGATCTCACAGGAGCTGGAGATATTAGCTGTGCGGCGTTGGATGATCTAATTCTGATCACAGAGTCGGCGAAAGCATGGAAGAGCCGAACTTGCTCTTAAGAGGCTTACAAGATGAAGAAGGATACGAGAGAACTGTCCTACATCTTGGGAATCTCTCTGTCATCCAAGACAAAGAAAAAACTGTGTGTTTCTTCATCAGAAGCATTACATTGAAGCCGGTTCTTCAGAAGTATGGTATGCATGATGCAAACCCCAAGGTAACCCAGCTGATGCAAATGTAAAGCTAAAAAGGGATCTATGGTGTCAGCAAGCCTGTGAACCCAAGTACTACCAGTCTATGGTTGGTAGTCTATCAGAAGGCGATGGCCATACATCGCCGACATAGCACAAGCTGTGAGCTGCTATGTCAAAGTTCAATGCAAATCCAAATGTTTCACATCACACTTGCGGAAGAGAGTTCACGGCATTTGAAGGGTACACTGAATCTCGCCTCAAGTATGAGCGTCACGAGTCTGGAACTTTGGTCGGTTTCAGATGCTGACTGGGCAGGAGACCAGGACGACCGCCGCCTACAACCGAAATGTGTTCTTACTGGGTGGAGGATGCGAGTTAGCTCAGCAAGAAACAGTCAACTGTTGCTCTTTCAACAGCTGAGGCTGAGTATGTTGCACTTAGCCAAGCAGCTCAGGAATGTACCTGGCTTAGACGACTACTGAGTGATCTCAATGGATGCTACCCTGTATCATCCTGGAGGACAAACTAAGGAGCCATTGCAATCGCAAAGAATCCAGTTGATCATTCAAGAACCAAGCACATTGACATTCGCTACCATTACATTCGTGGACATCGTGTGCAGAATGACAAATACAACTGCAATATTGTCCCACGTGATGACATGAAGGACATCTTGACCAAACCATTGGTGAGGCAGAAGTTTGAGTATCTTAGAGTGAGATTGGACTTTGTTTCATTTTAATTCTGTTTAGTCTGATCTTAAAAGGGCTAGAATGTGTTTGTACAGTGATATTAACAGGATGATAGTTCTCTCCAGATTCAGACCGACACCAGTACACTCCAGTGTCTGATGTGATGATGGAGCTGAATGTACATGTAGATCCTGTTTGTGATGCCCAGCGTGATGAACAATCTTCCATCCCCCAATGGTCTGTGTAACTTCTCACTCTCCATCTATCAGAGTTACTCTGGTCCTCACAGCTCAGAGAGAGAGAGACAGATGTGAAGTGTTGAGTTCTGCTGGGACTGATGATCAGAGAGACTGGAGGAGAAACACCTGAGAAGACAATTACAGCTGTAACGTTTGAAAAATGTGCATTAAAATTCTCTCTTTTAAAGATGAACTAATCGTTTAAGTTCTGTCTGAACTCACCAGTGACCCATACTGGCTGTTTGTTGCTGTATGATGTCTTATATGCTGGTTCTCCTCTCTCTGCTCTGCACACATAAACTCCTGTGTGTTTTACAGCAGCAGAACTGACAGTGTAGTTTCCTCCAGCTCCTCTACTGCTGTCTGAGAGCAGTTGATATTGATTGCCGTAGTCTGTAAAAAGTAAGAATGTGCAGTTGTCACTCAAAGAAGCATTTCTACAAAATCTTTAAAAGGTGATATAACACTCCACTTCACATGAACAACATTAAACCTTACCTGATGAAGAACATAGACACTAAAACCCCAACATCCAACCACTACAGGAGCTGTATACCTCACAGATCAGAGTCACTGAATCTCCTTCAGCCAACCACTTCTGTGGAGAAACACTTAAAACTGCTCTGGGAACTGAAATTAGGATTCACTCATTAATAACATGTTAAAGAAATATTCCAGGTTCAGTTAAGATAGTTAAAATCAATTTGTGGCATATTGTTTATAACCACAAAAATAATTTCCACTTGTCCCCCCTTTTCTTAAAAAAATAAAATAAAATAAAAAAATAGTAATAATAATAATTTCTGGGTTACAGTGAGACATTTACAATGAAAGTGATTGGATCCAACCTGTAAACATTAAAATACTCACTGTATCAATAGAATAACATTTTCTGTAAAAGGTTATGTCCAATTTTACAAATCAATAAATCAAATAAAAAAAGTACAAACCAATTCCCCTATATCTATTATAGCCACTTATTCAGTGTTTTATGAATCATTTTCACTGAGCTCTCAGAGCAGTTCATTACGTGAGAATAAATACTTGCTGTGTATTCTCACTGCTAATTATACTAATGCTAGTGGAGCTGTTATCTGATGCATGTGTGAATTTAAACTGATTTTAGTTCTTTTATTTGGTCTGCAGTGCAAAGAGATAAACTGATTTATCTGGCGATACAGTCAGTGATCACTGATCTGTCAGGCTCATTTCTTTTGGTGTATTTACACATGGACCATCCTACCATAGGGTTTGCAAACTGTCTGTGCAATTTAAAAATTAAATATTAAAATATTATCAAAACATTAATTGAGATGTTTTTGATTACTCCCTGTAGATTAAGCAAAATAAAATTACAAATCAACCTGCCAATAGTTCACATTTATTACCAAATATAATAATAATAATAAAAAAGAAAAATATAGTTATTTCATTATCATGAAAACTGAGAAAACTGAGAACATAGTAAAAAATATGGCCTAAAACACAGAAAAAAAAATAAAAATGTGCTTAACTTTCAGAAAAAGCATTTTCATTTGTCATACTCAGGAGGTCAAATGAAATACTGAGTTGTTTTATGTTCTGATCATTTTATATGAGGTTTCAACTCATTCATAACACTCCTTTTCTCATTCAGTTTGTATCAGTTAGTGTACAATCACACATATGAGATCAAATATATTAAACAAATTCTCTCACCTTCAGTGTGTCCAGAGTGGATGTTTGAAATCAACACTAAAACACAAAGAGAAAAGCTCACTACAGTGTGAATATGGAGCTAATAAAATTTGTATTATACATCAAACACATATGGGTATATTCTTCTTTCTCTTGTCCAACACCATAATTTTACACTCAAATGTTTCTCAGTTTCAGAAAAAACTATTTTTCTTCTAATTTGCCTAAAGCTAGTGGTGCCTGTATGAGTGTTGATGACGATCTGGTTAAAATATGATCACAAAAGTTAAGATTTAAGAACAGGGGTTTCCTCAAAATTTTAAAGGGGTCATATGATGTTGCTAAAAAGAATTTTGTGTATTTGGTGTAATGAAATGTGTTTATGCGGTTTAAGGTTTAAAAACACATTATTTTCCACATACTGTACATTATTGTTTCTCCTCTGTGCACCTTAACATATTGTGAAGCATTGTCCAGCCGGAGCGACGAGATAAAAACATAAAACCCATTATAAATGTGATATAAACATAGTCGAGTTTTCTTTTGGAAGGCAAAAACAAAGTAGTTTCGCTTTCTCAACGAAAAAAAGTCACACACCGCGGCCTTGAGTGAGCAGAGGCGGGCGGCTTGAGAACGGTGCGGCAGGCGGATTCTATGAAGGAGTGTACCTTGGTCTTGCAGCAACCACATGTGACGACCCCCAGCTGGCCGATTCGGCGATTCGGCGATCCACAGTGCAAAGTTGATGTATCTCCTCAGCGACCAGCACGGATCAGCTCCAGGCATGACGAAGCGGATATCGTCCTCTTTAGGAAGGCCAAACAAAGTGGTTTCGCTTTCACAGTGAAACACAGTGTCTATAGGACATGGCGGCGGCAACAACAATACTACAATGAGAATAAAAGGTACGCCTTCTTTCTTTGCGTGAACATCTGGGCGGCGTTATGTTCATCTTCCCACATACTGACGTAGAGATGTGGGGGCGTGTTAGAACGAGTCGTTTCAGTGGGGTGTGAACGAGTGTTAACTTTTATAAAGAATATCTCTTTGGATTTGAGACTTTAGTCTTTGCAATTTCACAGATCTTCTTTATTCACCAAGAGCTTGTAACACTCCAAAGAGAAAGGAAACTTTGAAATCACATCATATGACCCCTTTAAGAAGCTTGATCTATCCAGATTGAGTTTTGCGTGGGTTTCAGTTTTGTGTGAGACTTCATATGAGGCCAGATAAACATTAAAATGTCTGTTTCATATTTTATAGATTTCCTAATCATGGCAAAACTGTTTAGAAAACAACAAGCCAACAGTCTGATCACAAGCAGAGAAATAAATGTATAGACTCTTAAAAATACACTCAAACTTTCACTCATATATCATGAACTAGGGATGGGTTACTATGAAGCCCCAAAAGGGACATGATGATGAATAAAATATAAAATGGGAGAAAAAAATTTGGTTTGCTGACAAAATGTTTGCCTTTCCCTAAGAAACTTTTGCAAGAGAATGAAATGTTTTGTGAGCAAACACAAAAGCACTGAATTATAATTTTTTTCTCTTGTCTCATATTTCCCATCACAATTTCCTACATACTCTGTAGGATTTGAAATTTTGAGAGGAATTTTCAAAGAAAAATCCAAGAACACTAAATCAGTGTATCATTTTCATAATATAAGAGAAATCAACATCCACTGAAATACACTGAGAGAAAAAAATACTCACAGAGCACAAGAGGAAGTTGACTGAGCTCCATACTGACTGATTATGAGAAGAGGTTAAAGACACAGACTGTGTTAGAAATGTACAAACCAGTGAACAGCTGCTGACCTCTCACACTGGTTAGTGACACTGAGCTGAAATAGACCAAACTAACCCACAGATCTAATCTCTGTCTCCATCAGGCCTCTAACACTTGATGGTGCTGAGACTTTGCTGATATATAAATATAATTATGATCTCGCTTGCTCTTAAAAAATTAGCTACTTATAGATTCAAATGATTCTTTTAGTGCCCTTAAAAGAGAAACAGTTGGGGGGAAATTATTATTTATTACTATCAGAAGTCTGTTCAGTTTCTGTAAATGTAAGTATTTTATTCACATGGAAACTAAGGACTGTAATTTGTAACACAGGACACAGGAAGAAACAACAACACAGCAGCAAAACCCTGACAAAGGCACCTTGATGCCAAATACAAGAACACAGCAATAGCCTACACATGCTATTCCATTTACTGTGTATTTACAAAGACTTTTAATGACTTTTCACAGACTTTTGGAGCCATAAATTTAATCCAAAAAATCGTTCAACACTGAATCGTTCAACACTGTAAGCAGCAGTCAATGCGATCTATAGTAAATCTAAATAAATCACTATTGTTTTCTTTCCTCAGAAAGATTAAATCTACAGAGCATTGCAGTGCAACAAGTCTTCAGATTTACACTAAGGAATAAGGTATATACATGCTTACAAATTACAGTTCATGTGGTTGCAATGTCAAGCAGGCAAACATCATCACTGAGCCTTATGCTGTAAAGGTTTCTCTGTATTACAATAATAAAGTACAACAAAATATAAATATTATTAAAATACTTATTCTTGTATGATAAATCAATTTAGAAAAGTATCTTAAATATGCTGATAAATAGCAGCAACCTTTCAAAACTTTATGACCAGCTAGTTACTGTGTTGTCTGGCCTAAATGTGGCATTTCATTTTTAATAAAGCATAATTATAAATATCAAAATGAGGAAATAAAATGCCCAAGGCGATTATGTGCGCTCAACTGAAAAGGGACAGGGGTGTTTTTGGGAAGCTCAGTGAAGGCACAGAGGGGTAAGAGGAGGGGAGTGCAGTGATGACGATCAAGGGGTATAACTAGGGAAGCACCGAAATGAAAATTCTAGGCTGAAATGAAAAATGTACTTGGCCGAAAACAGAAGCTGTTTTTTAATAATTATTTATTATTTTAATAAATAATATTAAATATTTTTGTAAGACATTTTCATTTAACTCAGAATGTTAATGATACATAATTTACAAAATACAAGCCAATAAAATAGCCATACTTTTACTGAAAGTAAAACAATAAAATTTGACAGAAAATATTATTAATATATTAATATTAATTATCAATATAATATTTTTATTCAGTTCTATGCAACAGAATCAAATTCAACTGATTTAAAAACAAAACAACAACAACAACAACAACAACAACAACAAAAAACTAATTATCCAAATATAGTCCTACAAACCTATTACTGTCATATCTGAGCAGATCATAGCGGAGAGCAGATCAGTGAACAAGAGGGTGGCGTCATTTTACCAGCATTTCCCAGTACAGCTGTACTACAGTATGTTACAGGAGGTTCAGGGAGGCAAGTGAGGGGTCTGTGGCTTTCAAAAAGTATATACCACACTGATCCAAATCGGTAATTACCTTCAAGTGCAAGCAGACACAAGTGGCTTTCTCGCTACTGGTATATTTGAAGTCTTCTCTCCAAATCTACTGTGAACACGAAACACAGTTTGATGAAATTACATTAGCTTCACATAAAACAATTACACACACAACAGACAGAATAACATTTAACAATAATATGGAACAAATGAAACAAAATACTTTGTTGAATGCATGCTGGAAGAAAGGAAAATAATCTTCTTTATAAGCAATCTAATCTTCCTTATAAGTCTTTTGTGACCAATATAAGCTATTAGCAACGCATTAAAGGGATACTCCACCCCAAAATGAAAATTTTCTCATTAATCACTTACATCCATGTCATTCCAAACCCGTAAAAGCTTCGTTCGTCTTCGGAACACAATTTAAGATATTTTGGATGAAAACTGGGAGGCTTGTAACTCTCCCAACTGTCAAGTAAGTAACACTGTCAAGGTCCAGAAAAGTATGAAAGACCTCGTCAGAATACTCCATCTGCCATCAGAGAGAGAATACTTTCTGTACACAAAGAAAATGAAAATAACGACTTTTTTCAACAATTCCCTTGTCAACAGTCTCCTCTGTCTCTCCATATCACCCTATGCTGCGTATGCTCTTCTGTATCATCCACGCCACAAGGATATTTAAGTATATATAAGTCAGTATTTTTGTTTTCTTCACTTACAAAAAGTGTTCCCGTTGCTTCATATAACCCAGATTGCACGTCTGATGGCAGATGGAGTATTCTGATGATGATTTTCATACCTTTTATGGACCTTGACACTGTTATTTACTTGGCAGTCTTTGGGACAGTCACAGGCCTCCCAGTTTTCATCCAAAATATCTTAAATTGTGCTCTGAAGACGAACGACATGGAAACTATTTTTAAAAGTTCATGACAAATGTTGTACCTGAAAATCCAGGCATATGCTGCAGGCTGGTATTTTGCACTCCTCATTTGCATAAAGTTAAGCATTTCTCAAATTATGTACTCTCTCAACACTTTCTCCATTCGACTGTCAATATCATAATTCACTGCGTGAGCAATGTTTTTCATAAGAATCAATTGAAAATGCCCACTCTGTTCCACTCAGTCCACTCCAGTGTAAGCACACCGTTTAATGTATATTTTATTATTACAAAACAAATAAAAAAAATAATAACAAAAAAAAAAAACAACAGTAACAACGAAACAATCTCTACTTCCAAATGCCCAAAATAAATGTACAGTCTAACCACAACAAAAACACCTAAACTGCAATATCACAACTGCAAAGTGTCCAGTTTATAAACAATCCACAAACTCAAGCAAGGCTATAGAGTAGGTTTATGGAAATCCTTTAACCCTTAAACACCACATAATGGAATGCAAATTTAAATTCAAAATATGGGTAAAACACCTGTGAAAATTCATATTAATAGAACATTGGGTCATAATTTTACACTGTGCAGAACTAAATGAATTTTTACTGTTTCCTGTAATCAGCACACGAAGGCCAGCATCACTCATATTAAGTACTGTTAAATCTATTGCCATCAAGTGCTCAATAACACAAAGATGATAAAGCATTGATGATCCTGGTCATTCTCCAGCCCTTCTCAAACTAAACTCATCAGCGTCCTGGGATTGTAAGCTTCTCCTCCAGGCATTTATTTAACCTGAGCATACGTCACATCACTAGATCCAGCACCTGAAAATACATACATTAATTCAGAATGCACTTTTTATGTTGTTGTTTCTATAAACAGTATTCCATTTTATTCTTAGCTTCCTAATGATACTAGCAGATGCAGATTTCTTGTGAAATGTGATTGATATTTTTAGTTTTACACTCACCTTGATCCATTTCCAATTTCAGTTTAGAGTAAACGATGTCACAACTCTCAGTGTTGTTCCCTTGAAGATGCCAACAGTTAATATCACTAGTAGTTATATATTTCCAACAGTGATATGAAATACATGGATAATTATTTTATTTTAAAATGATTACATGTTAAAACAAATGAACTCTAAATAAACTTTGTAATATCTGCATGAAATGGCCTTTATGGATCAGAATTTCACAGTGAACAGACACAAACAGATGTTTCGGAAAATACTTTTGTGATTTTTGCTATTATTTAGAGTTGTGGGAGAAGTTTAAATCAAATGGAGCTACTGTTATGATCATAAAATCAACAGAACAGAGACTTTTGTTTCTGTTTACCTCTGTTTTCTTTCTTTTTCATCTGTGTTTTAGTAGATTTGTGTTCAATCTCAGCATAGGTGAGATCAGTAGGCCCACTTTCACTGTCTACAATGAAAAATAGAGATATTAATAAAGACCCTGTTTATCTTGATTTCCTCTGCAAATATCACAGTGATAATTTTGATTTCCAATTTCTTTAGAAAATAACTGTTTCAATAAAATATTATGACATTAAATACTTTAAATAACATTAGTTACCTGTATTTATGTCTTTCTTAATTGTTGCATCAACAGAGTCATAAATATGACCAGTTCCTGTAATAAATATATTAATAATTTCCAATAGAGTTTTTATAAATATTTGTGCCATGCATTTTATGAATTTTATCCAGAAAAATATAGTTTTTATGTTGACACTAACTTAAAAATAAAAAGCACTGGGGTAAAATATTTTATGTGCTCTTTACATTCTAAATTACAGATACTAGAATACATACTTTTAGATGAATGAAAATTGATTTAGTTGTGAGATCAGTCCTGTTAGTTAAAAGTTATACCTAAGTGTCTTTCATCTCAGCTTGTAAAGATTTATGGGTGTTTATTTATGGTTAACAAGGTAAAGACTGACCAGACAGCAGTGTGTTGTATCCCCCGTCACTCTGGTTCTGCTCTGATGTCTGACTGCTGTTCTGCTGTTGACTGACACTAGAGGGAGACTGAGATCTTACACCTAGACAGAGATAAAATTATGTAAATGTTCTGAGGAAATTCTTTCTTTTTTTGACAAAAATCTCTTTCATGTATAAATGTCACTGTTTTAGTGACATGTTTTGATTTATTTATAATATTATGGTTGTAAATAGATAGTAAGCTCTCTCGCTGCATCCTCACAGAAATGGAAACTGATAAATGACTAATTTGGAGTGCTTTACGTACTGTATCGGTTGAAAAAATGGAGGACTGGACACTCAATACAGATAACATGAATATTTTCACCATCAATTCTCAGTGTTGAATAAATTACAAGCCTACGTTCCAGGCCTGGGAGAAGGGTATAACTTCAGCCTGGAGACCTCTAAATGGGGGTGGAAACTCCAAAACAGGGCATGACTGAGCGGCAACCTCCCGCTCTCTCTCGTGAAGCCAACAAGGAAGTGACTAAAACTGCAATTCATCGACTGGCCGCTTGAGGCTGGCTGCAAAAGGGAGTCAGTCCCATAGACTCCCATGTTAAAGTGCCCAACAGAAAAAAACATGTTTACAGCCTGGTTCAAAAAATGCTTTTGGTCTATTTAAGCATGTCAGTTTAAGCATTCAAAAGATTTTAGACCATACAAGCGTGATAAGATGTGAAAGAGAACTAATTAAATGACCCACATGCTGTTTTACATGTGCACATGCCCAAATCGTGCTTAAAGTGACAAGCTGTCTTATGTCATTAACGGTAAAGAATAAAATAAAGTAAATAAAAAATGCATTACTCTGCTCAAATCTGCTTTTGACTGAATAATGTATTTAGCTTTAATAAGTATAATTCTTAATCTAATTTATACATCATAGTATATCATTCCTGGATACTTCTGTTAGACCTTATATATATATATATATATATATATATATATATATATATATATATATATATATATATATATATGAATTTTAATATGGCAGAAGATGAACCTTTGTTGTTTCTGTAGCGCCACAGAAGGACCAAGAAGACAGTGATCAAAAATGTGACGGTCAGTCCTGCAGTCACTCCAATTATCATGAGATTGAGATCATCAGATCTTGAGGCTACAGAAGATGACATACATATATTTTTACAATTAGTTGAGTGCTGTAAATTATACAAGAACTGATTTTAATAGTGTTTTTTGATCTACACTCTCACCTCTGACTGAGATCCAGCTCTTGGGGGACTCTCCTCTCTCTGAGTGTTTACAGTAGTAGAAACCCTCATGTGACTTCGAGACATTAGAGATGATCATCTCTGTAGTTTGATTCTGGAGGAGTGATCCATCTTTATAGAAATCAGCTCTGAGGTTTTGTGGAGTTGTAAATTTATATAAACAGCGTAGAGTCAGAGTATCTCCTTCAGTCACAGGATGAACAGGACTCTCCAGAATCACATCATCTACAGAAACAGAGGAAACATGAACTGATGGCAAATAGGAAGAATACATAAAAAATATGATAACAAAAAATAAAGGTTTTATATTTATATATTTATATATTTTATATTTTTTTGCCCACTGATGCTTCCTGCACTTGTTTAATCAGCCTGCTTTATGCATTGATTGTAAATTGCCAGTGAAACAAATACACACAGACTCACAGTGTACAGTGATATTAACAGGATGATAGTTCTCTCCAGATTCAGACTGACACCAGTACACTCCAGTGTCTGAAGTGAAGGTGAAGATGAATGTACATGTAGATCCTGTTTGTGATGCCCAAAGTAATGATGAACAATCTTCCCACTGTTCATTCTCTGTGTATCTTCTCACTCTCCATCTATCAGAGTTACTCTGGTCCTCACAGCTCAGAGAGAGAGAGACAAATGTGAAGTGTTGAGTTCTGCTGGGACTGATGACCAGAGAGACTTGGGGAGAAACACCTGAGAAGACAATTACAGCTCTTTAGAAATGTTTTAAAATAATTTAAGCATGAAATACTCATTTTTAAATGGGTTAAATGTTTTTTGTTGGGCCTATTTAATTGTTTTCCTTCAAGTTCCCCAATAAAAATAATTTTAATGATAATATCAGTAACATTTGTGTTCCATACATAGTCATGCTTCAGTTTTAAATTACTATTTCTTCTGTTGCGAACTGGAGAGGAATTTTTAAATTCTGAAACCGTGTGATTTCATAGTACATCATAGCACTCAAACCACCAAGAAAACTCTGATTCCTCTTTATATGACTCTAGATCAGGAGTAGGCTGCGTCGGTCCTGGAATGCCAATGTCCTGCAGAGTTTAGCTCTAACCCTAATCAAACACACCTGAACAAGCTAATTTAGTTCTTCAGGATTACTAAGGCTACAGGCAGGTGAGGTTTTTTTCAGGGTTGGAGCAAAACTCTGCAGGATACGGCACTCCAGGACCAATGTTGCCTACCCCTGCTCTAGAAACATCATTCATTGTATCATGCAACACACTCTCATACATTCTTACTTTAGTTCTGTCTCATTCAAACTGATCCTGTTTAAACTCACCAGTGACCCATACTGGCTGTGTGTTGCTGTAGGTTGTGTTATAGGCTGGGTTTCCTCTCTCTGCTCTGCACACATAAACTCCTGTGTGTTTTAGAGCAGCAGAACTGACAGTGTAGTTTCCTCCAGCTCCTCTGCTGCTGTCTGAGAGCAGCTGATAATGATATCTGTTGCCTACAAAACATGAGAATTCATGTAGATTTCACCTTAAGGAGCTTTTGCTGTATGCTTTTACACTTATAAATTATGTTTGTTGGGGTAACTCAGTGTATTCAGTTTAACTGAAACAGGGCCAGATCAAATCTCATGGGAGTTATGGGCACCAGTACATGCACATAAAACCAATTAATAAAACCAGTTAACTGAGTTGTTACCACATTAAGCACATTATATCTTACCTGGTGAAGCAGTTACAGAGAACCAGCTGAATGTCCAGCCTGTAGAGGAGCTGTAAACCTCACAGATCAGAGTCACTGGATCTCCTTCAGTCAACCACTTCTGTGGAGAAACACTTAAAACTGTCTGGGCTCTATCTGAAATAGAGAAATCAATCATTTTATAACATATAAAGAGTGTGTGTATGTGAAGAAATGATCAAACTCACCTGATACTTTCAGTGTAACTGCATCACTGTGTTGTGATCTGCGTGATCCTCCTCTCTCTGCTCCATAACAGGAGTATTTACCTGCGTCAGACTCAGTAACAGACCTGAATGTGTATTTCTGTAGTTCACTGGAGTTGTAGAATGAACCATCTTTATACCATCTGTACTCCCAGCTAGTGACTCCTTCACCATCAATGTCACATCTGAGAGTGACTGTCTCTCCTCTGAATACATGTTGAGCAGGTTTAATGCTCACTTTGACTTTTGGTCTTTCTGTGCAATGACAACAATTTACAATGAAAATAATGTGATTTTTTTTTACAGAATAAAAACTGGAGTACAAAACCTACATGCTAAATCAGGTTAAACTGTTGTTTTGTATAGCTATTACAGTGAATTATTTAGGCTTATGAAATCATTTGTGCAGTATGTAAGTAAATAAGGAAATACACTTGCCGTATATTGTCACTGTTACTGGTTCACTGTAATGTGTGTAATATCCTCCTCTTCCTGATCTGCACCTGTATTCTCCTCCATCAGAGACTTTCACTGAATCAATTGATTTAGTTGCAGCTTCAGTAGATTCAGTGTTTGAGTTTTTACTCCACAGAAACTCCCATCCATCCCATAAATGATCCACCTCACATCTCAGAGTAACTGAGTCTCCAGTGAACAATGAACTCTGTGGCAGCACAGTCAGAGTTGGTTTGGGAATATCTGTCAGTATAAAATCATTTGTAGTGAAATTATTTCATTAGAATATTTCATTCTCTTATTGGTATACATGGTGTATGAGCCATTTCATGTACTTTGTTAATGTCAATATAGCAATACTTGCTGGCTAAATGTTAATCATGTTCAGTGTTGGGCAAGCTACTTGGAAAATGTTGTGAACTAAGCTAACAGTTACTCTACATTAAATGAAGCCTCACTAAACTAAAGCTACAGCTGGGAAATGTAGCAAGCTAAGCTACTGCAACATGGCAAAAGTAGTTTACTACATCTAAGCTTTTTTATTTTTTTTATAAATAATTTTTATATTGAACCATCATCATAACAAGCCAATGCTCTCTCAGTGATCAATAAAACTGACAGTCAAGCAGACAGTTCATAATAGGCATAATAATTCAGTTTAGTTGTTTATTAAACAACTGTTCAAAACCAATTTGTCAACAAAAATCAGTATCATGCACAGGGCCGGATTTACCTCATATTGTGCCGGAAACCTCCTATTGGTAGTTGGTATTGTGGCTTTATTTTATGCAGATACATTTATATAAGGTGACACTTCACAACAAGGTTCATTAGTTAACATTAGTTTACTAGTGTAGTTAACATGAACTAAAAATGAACAACAATTCTGCAGCATTTATTTACTAATGCATTATTAAAATCAAAATTTGTTTGTTAACATTAGTTAATATACTGTGAACTAACATGAACTACCAATGAACGACTGTATTTTCATTAACTAATATTAACAAAGATAAATCAATACTGCAATAAATGTATTGTTCATTGTATGCTCATGTTAGTTAATACATTAGCTAACATTAATGAAATAGTATTGTATATATATGTATAGGCCTACAAATAACTCAGGCTACATTTATTTGCATCACTGGATGTGTCATTATATTATTAACATTTCACCAAAATCAAACTATAGCCACATTTACTGCCTTTAAAAATCTAACATTGAATTAATAAATTCAGTAATAATAAGACAATATAGAACTGTTACCAGTCAAATTAAATCATTAAAAACAGAATTCACAGAAGCTGAAAAAATATGATGGAAAAATATAATGAATATGAATTTCAAACTAAAACTGCCAGTAGGCTATTGGTGGTGGCAAATCACTTAATAAGTCACAAAATAATTTATTCAGCCAATATGTTCAAAGCAGCTGATACATTCAGTAATAAATCACTGCTGTGTGTTGCTCAGAAACTGTTTTTGAAAATTCTGAAATGGATTTGTTTGGAACTATTTTTAAATTAAATTGTGTCTGAAATGTAATTTGATTAATATTAACTTGTTTGTTGAAGGTTTGTATAAAATCAGTTTCACGTTTTACAGTCATGCTCATATTCGCGAAAACAGCTCGTGATATTGCTTAATTTTATGTTATAATATGAAAAAAGATGTCATACAAGTACTTAGTTTTATTCAGTTTCTCAGAAAATAATTCATATATTTATTTTATGTCAAGTAAATGTATCTTGATTTAAAGATGCATATAATTGTATTGTAAAACAAGATATTTATTTATTTTGTATTATTTATTTATTTAATTATTATTTTTTAATTTATTTATTTATTTTGCAGGGCATGCAACATTTAATGCCATGACTTCATGAATTTAAGACTCTCTGATCCAGTTTAAGACCTTTTAAGGCTTTGATTTGTGGAAGACTTTTATGACCTTTTAAGGCCCACAAAAACCCTGATAAATCTTATAAAGTGCATTTTAATTTCATAGACAATTAAATAGATGCAGCTGCAAGCAATTAAAGGAACAAGTGAGGTCAACATTAACTAAGCACAATGCAAAGAGTAAAAGGAGAACAAAGGCTTTTGTAACTAAACCACGCTAGGAATAGTTCAGAACCACATCCTTTAGATAAGCAGCCCAGAGCTCAACCCATGTTACAGTGCATCAGCAATGCCAGCAGTCAGAGAGACACAGCATTCAACAAAGTGTTTTGCAGGTACAGCAGTTTATGATAAAATCCTAAATGGCTAAGTAGAGATTTAAAATATAATTCATTTCTGACCAAGAGGTGGTGAAACAAAAACAGCAATATATTTTACAATGCCTCATAATCAATATTACAGAAATTGTAAATATCTTCATTTCAAGATTAAGAAAAAGGATCTTGCTTTTAGACCAGGTTCAAAATTATAAGCAAAAGAAAATTCACTACACATGTTTGGTGCTTGACCCCAAAATATCTGAACACTTTTCAACCACTTCTGAGGAGAAGCACTTAAAACTGCTCTAGGATCTTAAATTAACCCCCTTATGTGCTGTTCGTTTGGGGGATACACTCGTGCAGTTTGGCATCTCCAGAGACCCCAGACAACAAAATGTGATGATAATGTTTTTTTAAAAACAAACTGAGTGTGACTTTTTTTTCCCACACTAACAAACAGCAAGATATCAATCCAGTTTTTTTTACATGTAAAGCTACTAAGTGTTGGCAACCATACAACGTCTCATGCCATTTAGATAAAGGGAATATTTTTTATTATTATTATTTCAGCAAACATCATTTGTGGTCAAAAAGACCCCAAACAGCACTTAAGGGTTAAGATATCACTCTTTAATAACATTTTTAACTTGTATGTATGTAAAGAGATGATCAAACTCACCTGATACTTTCAGTGTAACTTCATCACTGTGTTGTGATGTGCGTGATCCTTCACTCTCTGCTCCATAACAGAAGTATTTACCTGTGACAGACTCAGCAACAGGACTGAATGTGTGTTCCTGTAGTTTACTGTATAATGAACTGTCTTTATACCATCTGTACTGCCAGCTAGTGACTCCTCCACCATCAATGTCACATCTGAGAGTCACTGTCTCTCCTCTGAATACATGTTGATCAGGTTTAATGCTCACTTTGGCTTTTGGTCTTTCTGTACAACAACAACGATTCACAATAAAAAATAATGTGCTATATAACATAATAAATAAAACATGCAAATTTAAGCTGCTCTGGTATCTAAAAACTGAGAAATCACTCATTAATAACATGTTAAACTTGTGTGTGGATATGAAGAGATGATCAAACTCACGTGATACTGTCAGTGTAACTGCATCACTGATGTTTGATGTCCGTGATCCTCCTATCTCTGCTCCATAACAGGAGTATTTACCTGCGTCAGACTCAGTAACAGGACTGAATGTGTGTTCCTGTAGTTCACTGAAAACACTGCCTGAACTGTCTTTATACCAGCTGTACTGCCAGCTAGTGACTCCTTCACCATCAATGTCACATCTGAGAGTGACTGTCTCTCCTCTGAATACATGTTGATCAGGTTTAATGCTCACTTTGGCTTTTGTTCTTTCTGTACAACAACAACAATTCACAATAAAAAATAATGTGCTATATAACATAATAAATAAAACATGCAAATTTAAGAGGGTTTCAAACCCACAATCTTTAGGTTAATAGCAGGTTAGATTACAGTAACTGATGACTGAGAGTTTAGTAATTGAAGTCATCATCTGCATTCTGAAATCAAAATCTTCTTAAACTTTTTCATCCACTGTGGAAAAACAATTAAAACTGCTCTGGTATCTAAAAACTGAGAAATCACTCATTAATAACATGTTAAACTTGTGTGTGTATGAAGAGATGATCAAATTCACCTGATACTGTCAGTGTAACTGCATCACTGATGTTTGAGCTGCGCGATCCTCCTCTCTCTGCTCCATAACAGGAGTATTTACCTGCATCAGACTCAGTAACAGGACTGAATGTGTGTTCCTGTAGTTTACTGAAAGCATTAGCTGAACCATCTTTATACCAGCTGTACTGCCAGCTAATGACTCCTTCACCATCAATGTCACATCTGAGAGTGACTGTCTCTCCTCTGAATACATGTTGAGCAGGCTTAATGCTCACTTTGGCTTTTGATGTTTCTGTACAACAACAATTTACAATAAAAATACTTTGCTGCTATGTGCTGCTTCTAGTCTGGAACACAGTTGCCTGATTGTAAAACTAAATGCTAAATAAGGTAAGACTGAAGTGTTGTTCTCTGTAGCTGTTGGGTGGTGTGGTCACTTGTATCTTATGAAATCATTTGCACATTGTGCAAGGAAAAGTACTTTGCTATGTATTTGCTCACTGCTAATGGTCATTAATAAAACTTGTTTAAAAAGGTTGTTTATAATCAAATTGTTTATTTTCTCATCTGGTTTGTTACCATTAGCAAGACATTACCCATATGTTATGAAATATAAGAGTCAAATTCACTCTCATTCAGTCCATACAGAATGTATGAAATAAACAATAAAAAAAAAACAAAAAAAAAAAATCACATTACAAACATAAAACTGAACAAATCTACTTTACTACAGACATAAAGTTTAAAAGAATGCCATAATTTTACTCTTAAATTTTTCTCAGCATTTTTTCTAGATGTAGTGGCATCTGAATGAGTATTTCTGTAAAAACCTTCCAGAGTCTGAAAACAGTGACCGTTATAAGTAGTAACTCACATTAAGATATTGTTGTGGGACTACATGCATGTGTTCAGATTAACACTGAAACATTTGTTTGATGTCTTATAGATTTCATCATTAAAGCAAAGAGAACTTGAACTTGTTTAGGGAACTTGAAGCAAACAGTCTGATAAAGATACGCCTTTACTAACTGTGTACTAGTGAACATGTACTAAAGTATCAGGGACAGTAAACTTTAAAACAAACCAACAGAACTGATTCAACAAACACCATTAAACAGCACAAACCTGAATGACTGAACAAACACACTGATCTACAACACAACAGAGTGCATTTCTCTTTCACAAACAGCATTTACTGCACACTTCCTCTCTCAAACTCATCTTTCACTCATATAACATGGAGCTGGATTTGAAACTCAGAGCAACAAGAAAAGACAAATCAAAGAACACTAAAACACTTGATCATTTACATAATAATAATATGTAATAGCAATTACCATCCATTGAAATAATACTCACAGAGCACAAGAGGAAGTTGACTGAGCTCCATACTGACTGAATGATGACAGACGGTAAAGACACAGACTGTTAAAGCCTCAAGACTTCCTGAAACCTGCAGTCAGATCTTTAGGAACATCATGACAGATTAAAGACATGCAAACATACCTCATGTGTTATAGAAATATTTTGATAATATTGATAATCTAGTCACATGTTTTCAGAAAATGTCACTCTAACATGCATGTTTTATAATACATAAAATGTTCACATTTGAATCATATTTTATCAAATTGATAAGCTTAGATTTCATTATGAGAATAAGTAATATCCTGGTGTGTTTATTGAATGATGGAAGCAGCAGAAACTAATGAACGACTGCTGCTCGTCCATCACAGATTAATGTCACTGACCTGAAATAGATGCTGATTTTGGTTCTGATATATTTGTATTTGTGAACAGTTTTCCAGTTTTATGTTCTTCGGTTTAGTTCTTGAAGATTTTAACCGGTGGGGGGGGGGTTGTTGTAATTCCATAATTGCAGTCCTATTCTTAATTCCCGTTCAGCAGTCTCTTTATGTAAAAAGTGTTTTATTGTCATTTTCAAAGATCACATATGAAAAAAGAAGAAAATTGGAAATCTATGAGGAACTGTAGGCTCTGGACAACAAAGCAGTGATACAACAATACACAGGTGTATTGACACAAATTTATTTAAACAATGTTTTTTCCCCAAGCACAACTTTTTTAAAATCATTTTTTTAAATACATGAACCCATTCAACCTGCAGTCGTTTCATCTCAGTATGCATTAAGAGGATGCAG
This sequence comes from Cyprinus carpio, assembly GCF_018340385.1. Classification (NCBI taxonomy): domain Eukaryota; kingdom Metazoa; phylum Chordata; class Actinopteri; order Cypriniformes; family Cyprinidae; genus Cyprinus; species Cyprinus carpio. The sequence continues at coordinate 10,721,241 of NC_056574.1, read as the reverse complement.
TGGTTCATTAAACTCCCGCCACTTACCACATTTATGGCATTTACAAACTGTGCAGTTTACTCGTGGAGAATTATCACTCATCCAGAATTCAAATTTTGGGCCCATCCTCCTCACAGAAAACTCTTCTGCATTTTTACATCCTCAAAAAATCATTTTGTATGATTTATAATCTTGTTTATAAGCGTGACCTCAATTTAGGTCCTCACGAAGTCCCCATGAGTTTGTGTGTAAGGTTTAAGTCCCCATCAGTATAGAAAAACATATGCATGCACACACACACACACACACACACACACACACACACACACACACACACACACACACACACACACACACACACACACTGGGCATTTATTTAATATGAGCATATGTCACATCACTAGATCCAGCACCTGAAAATATAGAAATGAATTCATATTGCACATTTTTATATACATTATTTAATTTCATTCTTCTTGATGCTTGTAGATGCAGTTTTCAGTGGCTCCTTGTGAACTATGACAGATTTTTGACACTCACCTTGATCTGTTTCTAACTTCTGTTTAGAGTAAACATTGTCACAACTCTCAGTGCTGCTCCCTATAGATGCCAACAGTTAATATGGATAATTATTTTAATTTAGAATGATTACAAGTTAAACAAAATGAACTCAAAATGAAGGTGAAACTATAAACAGGTGTTTAGGAAAATAATGCCATGATTTTTGTTACTTTTTAAAGTTATTTAAAAATTAAATCAAAGCCACAACTGTTAAGAATACAATTATAAAATCATAAGAAAAGAGCTTTTTGTTTTTGGTTTACCTTTGTTTTCTTTATTTTCAATCTCAGCATAGGTGAGTTCAGGTCCACTTACTCTGTCTTAAAATGAAAAATAAAGAAAGAAAGGAATAAGACACTGGATTTCCTCTGTAAATGTACACTCTCAGAAATAAAGGTACAACAGCTGTCACTGGGGCGGTACCTTTTCAAAAGCTACATATTTGTACCTAAATGGTCCATTTTGGTACCTTAAAGGTCCAAAATAGTACTTAAAGTGTACATATTAGAACCTAATAGGTACAAAAGTGTACCTTTTGAAAAGGTACCGCCCCAGTGACAGCTGTATACCTTTATTTCTGAGAATGTACAGTGATCAAAAACCATGATTCAGTTTACAATTTTTTTAAATAAAATAATTACAGTTTCAGTTTAAAAACACAAAGAGAAAAACTCATTACAGTGTGAACATGGAGCTGATTATATATATATATATATATATATATATATATTATATATATATATATATATATGTTATCAGCATGTTCACACTGTAATGAGTTTTTCTCTTTGTGTTATACATCATATATTATACATCAGAAATATTTTAATCTTCTTTCTTTGCTTGTGAAACACCATACTTTTACTCTCAAATATTTCTCAGCTTGACAACACAAAAATTTCTCCAAAGGTTTCTAAGGTTTTCTAATTTGAAGATTTACACAAGTTAATCACTGGTGTTTTCAGATAAGCACTGAAAAATCTGTTTGATATTTTTATAATTTTCATCATCAAAGCAGAGAAACTTGAACTAGTTTAGGGAACTTGTTTAAGGAAGCAACCAGTGTGTTCACAAGCAGATGGATGAATTATGAATCTTCCTTCGTACTTACTAGTGAATAGTTACTTAAAACATCAAACAGTAAACTGTGCACAACAACCCAACAGAACTGATTCAACCAACACCATTAAACAGCACAAATCCCACTGACTGAACAGAGAGACTGACATACAACACTCAATTACTCTTTCACAAACAGCACTAACTTTCTCTTCCTCTCTCAAGCTCATCTTTCACTCATATATCATGGACTAGAAGAAAAGACATAAATAAGGAACACAACAATCACTTGATCATTTACAAATATAATACATATTACAATATATATATATATATATATATATATATATATATATATATATATATATATATATATATATATATATATATATATATATATTGTTGTGGCCGAGCAGCCACCTGGGATTTCAAAGAAACAGAAAGTTTGTTTTTTAAGGACTCATTGAAGCCATGATTAAGAGAAAACCAAAGTTTAATAATCGTCTTTGTTTTATGCACCCAAACGTCAACAAGTTAGCAAGCTCAAAAATAAAACTCAGCCAGCAGGGGACACTAATGCTCTACTCTGTTTAACACATAAATTACAGATTGACACACATATATTCTTCTTGAATAACAATCTATGCCATATGACACTTATACAACTCAATAATTCCAAAAACATACTTTTGATATGTTTCTTAACATTAAATACACCACATATATGAAATTGCATTTATATCCCTATAACAAAAATGTGCAATCAACATCATATAGGGATATCAATGCAATTTCACACTGAAAAAAGGGTGCACAAAATATTTGTCTGAGATTATAATATGCTTTCACTTAATTGATTAAATATTATTTTTGCTAAGAAAATTGATTTAAAGGACATAATTATCATCAACAGACATAAAATGTTCCCTAAATTGTACAATGATATTTATCGGGCAACCAGGTGAGACAAAGGGCCCATGACCGATCTACAGTATCCAGATAGAAATTAGTTACCCATTCTCAATGGGAAAGTGCCCAAGCAAAATTGCTCAAAAAGTTGCCCCGTAAATCATCAGCATGAGGGTGAAAGAGGAAGCACTGGAAGATAAAACAGTGTGAAGAGGCGCTCACATTAGGTGTGTGTGTGTGTGTGTGTGTGTGTGTGTGTGTGTGTGTGTGTGTGTGTGTGTGTATGCTTAAAGTAGAATGACACTCAGCACAGACTTGTATTAGTGGTGTTTGCTAAGCATCAATATTACTATTACTCATACTTGGGTTAAATGTTTTTCTCTAAGCTTATTAGTTTAACTCAGTTCAGATCCATTATATTAGGCAAATATGACTAAAAATGCTATATACTAAATTAACATTTTCTAAAAGATTTTTCAAAACTATTAACACTATTCCAGTTTCAAAACTCAAAACACATATTTAGTGGCATAGGCGACAAAAAGCAGTTGCCAAGGGCACAAAATGACTGGGGAGTGCCACACAAGTTTTTTTTTCTAGTCATTTTGTTCATTTTAGCAAAATGTAATTAAAATGTTACGTGTTACAAAAGTGACAAGTTGATCACACTAAAAACAATACAAAACTATAATGCCATTTATTTACCTGGGTCTTTAGCCTATGATTAGCTCACCTCAATCGCAGCGCTGCGCAGATCGATCAAATTATGACTTGAAGCAGTGCATGCCGGTTAGAAATTTTGTCCGACTTGAGATGGCGCCGACGTCGTTCTTATACACTTGGTTCTTTGACTCATAATCATAGGGGAACCACTTTTAGTGCTATTTAGCGCCTATTTTTACAGGTGCTATATAGCACTTTGTCAAATGGTGCTATGTAGAACCATAAGAGGTGCCGTATAGCACTGTATTGCTTCAACAAAAATGATGCTCAACAGTAGTTCTTTGGCTTTTTATCATAGGGGAACCTCTTTTGGTACCACATGGCACATATTCTTAAAGATAAGAAGCTTAATTAGCACATTTGTCAAAATGTGTTACAAAGAACCATTAGAGGTGTCATATATGACTACAATAGATAAGCCAATATGCTTCTAAATGTCACTTTTACTTAAGATGAATGATAACTAATCATTTCTTACCAAATTGCAGCTTTAAAGATTCAAATTCCTGTACTAAATGCTTACTGAGAAACAAAATGACATCCCATTTTCAAAACCTTTTAATTTATTTCTTTCAGCAGCAAATAAAATTACTGTTGACAAGCCAGAAAATATACATATACAACATCACAATATACGGGGAGTTGTTGTTTTATACACATACAAAATAATGCAACAAGCTTGAAATATGTACATTTTTGAAGAAGAGAGAGTCCTGGTTTTTATATGCAGAGTCTTTTCTAAAGAGCTCATGATCTGAATCTGGTGTGTTAAATAAGTGAGACATGCAAAACGTGGGGGCGGGTCACCAAGACTGGAATTGAGAACCGCTGCTTTAGGATGCTGGATTCCAAACACAAAATGTACACACAGGAGGAGTCCCAGTGCCGTCGAGATGTCCTCGCTCTCCTCTGTGATTAACTGTCCATCCAACGTGAGCACAATGTGGTCATACTGCACGAGATGACCCTCCCTACAGCCTTTAAGCTTCATCTTAGGTGTTGGGATGGGCTGATCTGAGAATGGCCCTGGGGGAGAGGGGATAATAGCATTTATTTGCAAGGCAAACCTTATGAGTTAAATTACTTTTAACTACTGTCATACAACTGCTCAAATACTTTTGGCCACGAACTGAAAATGAACAAAATTTCTCTTCAGCTTGAGATAGCATAGTTTGTGTAGACCAACAAGCAAAAAACTAAAGTTTGCACTGAAATCATCTGAATAACAAAATGTGCAATAAGTGTAGTGCTTTGATTAGATTGTGTGGTCCTCCTTGAACAGAAAAGGCAAGAGCAGAATAGCTGCTTCCAACTGTATGCCTTTAAACAAAATAACCTCATTAGATTAACATGACATTGTGGATGCTTTTACCAATTTTTTTTTTTTCGTTTTTTTTTTTTTTTTTAACATCCATTACTGTGTGTAAGACAGTTACATGCAGGAAAGAAGACAGGTATGATTCTCAGGCAGAGAGATAGGGTTTCAGTCAGTGGTACAATGAAAACTATGTACAGTACAGTGGTACTATGCAGTAATGATTTAATTAACTTTTTTCAGTCTGCCATCTTCAGTCATCAAATATGCACCTGAACTTCTCCTTCAGGGGACTTTACAAAACATGAAGGACTTGGGGTGTCATTACAGAGAGCTGTGTGAGAATTTGTTGGTCCACATCAACATTGGCGTGGTCTCACAGATCCGAAAGGAGCTTATATTAAGAGGAAGCCAAAGGAGGAAAGAAGTATTAAAATATAGTTAACAATTAAATAAGAAGGCAATTAACACACTACTGTACTGAGCATTTTGGCCAGTATGAAACATAGGAACTCAGAGAGAGCCGCCTCTGTGCTATATTTGGACACAAAATTTATCCGATAGCATTTTTTCAACACCATCCTTTCTTTGACGAGCTCTATGTTTGGTACTCAGCTTCTATGTTTCCTCCTTCATTACACACAGATGTTCCCTGATGCTTTGTTAATTTTCTCCAGCATCAACCTTATGGTGGTAGTTAAATTGTTAAAAATGAGGGCTGCCAATAAAATTAAAAAAAAAAAAAAAAAAAAAAAAAAAAAAAAAAAGAACTTTTTTTAGTCGAGGGCAGCCCTACTAGAAAGAGTCCAGACTTCTAATTATTAGGCAAATAACAAATATTACTGATCAAAAAGTTATGCATGACAATCAATAATCTTAAATATGGAAATGTGGCTTACCCATGTCTGTTGTATATGAGAAAAGTTTAGGACTGCACAGCACAAAAATATCGTTATAAAATAATATAACGATATAATATAACGTCATAAAATATGTAAAGGAGACTAAACACTTACTTTCAGTGTTCTCTCTGTTAAAACCTCCATTTCTGCACCGGTAGTCAAAGGAAATGTCATCTGAGAGAAAAGTTTTGGCCCGTTTTTAAACTTGCACTGCATATAAATATTCACTATAAATCAATATTGTTAATATAGAATATATATTGTAAATGAAATAAAACACTTACTTTCAGTGTTCCTGTTGAAAAGCAACCTCCTCGTCACCTCCGCACCACGAGCCACACACACAGCACATAAATATCAGTCTAAAACAGTGTGATGTTATCAAATTAATACTGTGTGAATAACATAAATCACTTAACCTCTGTATTTTTCATCCTCGTATGCTCCGGATCGCGATTTGTGGGTCAAAAGAAATGGCAACTGTGAGAAAAGTTTCAGCCCATTTAGGCGGCAAAGTACATAAATGTCCCGGATATTATGCTTTCTTCTTGTTTAATGGCAAATAACTCCATTAAAGCCTTATCACCGCCTATTGTACTGGAAGTCAAATTAAACTTACATAGGTGATGGGTCTAAAATTGGAGGGGGGAAAAAAAACTTGTGGATAATTCAACAACAGAGCTTTAACCCTTTACTGATTTTACTTTTATATGGTATGTGTAAATGATTTACAGAGACATTTTATTTTAGTTTGTGTGTGCGCATGTGTTTGTGTGTGTATATGTATGTGTATATATATATATATGTATAACCCAATACGGCTCAATTTTTATGCGTATGTTGCTCTGTCCAGTGGCAGAAGTGATTTTATGTAGGCCATTCTGAGTCAACACCATGATTTCCAATGAGAGGGAAAAGACTTTTCCCCCACACAGCTATGATGCAACACGATCAAGTCTATGTTGGACTAATTTAAACACTTTCTGCGTCATGACATAATTATAATACATCATCATAACGCATTTATTATGCATAGCACACGCAGGTAAATTAGTTTAGCCATTTATGTACTCTTAAAGTATAATTTCTAAAACATTAGTGAAAAAAGAAAATCATCAGGGACACAAGGCTGGAAGCAATGCAAAGAAGAGGAGCAGAAATAATATCAATAAAGAGATTAAAAAATGTTTATGTAGAATTTTGAAATAGCCTTTTTAGAACATCTTAACTGGCAACACTGACACTGTGGAATGTTTTTGCTGTGAGTTAACTACTTTATTAATTCTACTTTATTTTCTTTAAAATAAATTTAAGCTTCTGTAATGTTTCAATTTCAGTTACATTATGTCACAAACCAGAATACAGACGGAGGGTTAGTTAAGCAGATTTATTTACAGGATGCAGTATGACAACGATATGGTACGTTGACGCTCTGAATGGAAATGAGCCAGAGCTCTGGAGAGTGGATAGAGGAGAAGACGTCCAATGGGATACCTGAGGGCAGAGAAAAAACAAGTTTAGAGGAGCGGGTTCAGGCACCAGTTCAGAGTAGTGAACAGTAGACCAGACCACTGGAGTAATGGTGTGATGATGGCTTTATCCAGGTGAGTGATTGCTGGGTGCGAGGTGCAGGTGATCAGTACTCTATCGACTGGGATCGGGAGTGATTAGGATCAGGTGCCTGGTGATGATTGGGGTGGCTGTGACTGTGAGTTTCCGGACACATTACTGGCTGCTTTCTAATTTACCAAAAAGTGTTCTAAATGTCTTTTGAAAAAGACCATGACTAGGGCTATAATCTAGCATTAATTAAAATGAAATAAGTTTAAGTAGGCTATGTCATTGTCCACTGTTGCACAGAATTGAAATGAAAGGTTGATGGGTATGCTAATTAGAACTTGGTATTACGCTAGCTGGCTAACATCTACAAATAAATTATAAAAATGTTGCCTTTATGTGTTGCCTTTGCTGTCTGGTTAGACTATTTTAGGCCCATTTCATATTGCTCATATTTCTCTTTGTTGAATAAGACTTGTCACTGTAGACGTAGTTGTGGAAGTAGCTCATCTGTCGGTCTCTTTAATAGGCTATTTTGAACAGATTCACTCATAAAAATCCTACACGGGAGCTTCAACATCTCCATTATTTATCACGATTTATGTACTAATCTTATTTATGTCAATACTTATCAGTCATTTATGTCCATGTTATATTATAAAGTTTTGAAAAATCTGCATTTTCATAAAGGACACTACAAGTTTGAACAAAGCATCAGGTCCAGATTTTTTTTAAGTCACTTTTTCTTTAAAAAAAGAAAACTTAAACAGTTAAAAACATGAAATATTGCAGCAATACAACAGACAATAAAATAAGGATATAAGATAATAAAATATAAGAATACACATTGCATGTTATGTTAATGTGGTTGTAATGTGTTATAATATTAAAGTAGAACAGAAAAGAAATATTCAGCTTTTATTTAAGTGATAAATCAATAGTGAAACTGTCAAAACATAAATATTAAAATATAAAAATAAAACGCCCATTGGGATGATATGAACTGAACTGATGGGGATGTATTTGTGATGCTAAAGCTCTGTGAAGTTCATGAACTTGCAGAGGGGTTTTGTCCATGTTACCAATATTTTATAAGTAAAAAAAATAAAATATATATAAAATAAAATTAGTTAAACCAGGTGTAAATCTGTTCATCTTTGATCAAACTTGCCAGACAGTAACTTTCTAATAATCCTGAAGACTTTGATTAGCTTGTTTAGGTGTGTTTGATTAGGGCTGGAGATAAACTTTTCAGGAAAGTGGACCTCGAGGGCCAGAGTCGAGAACCCCTGGGTTAAACAGTTTAACATCCGTGTGTTCTGGATAAAGTCAATATTACATAAAAAAAAAAAAAAATTACCCTCATTCTTATCTATTTCAAGTGTAACCTACTTTTTACAGTCAGTTCATCATGAATAAAATCAAATGAGAAAGAAATCAATGGAGGTCAAGTGGGCTGGTAATTCTGGTTCATGTTGACTTTAACAACCATGAGATGCCAAAAAGTTAGTCATTGTGAATCAGGAGTGACTCCTGTATTTCATACACACACAGAGCGATCAGAAAGGGAGTTCTTTTCTGCATTTAAATGCAGTCACTCTCAAAACTGAAGATGAAGTTTTCTCACCATCACAACAGATTAAATTAAAGCTTTTTCCTCTTCAACATGTACCTGTTAAATACACACACACACACACACACACACACACACACACACACACACACACACACCACACACACAACACACACACAACACACACACATCGTTTCAGTATTACTATTGCCATGCATTTGTTTTTTTTCTTCTCTCTCTCCATTTATTGCTTTTATGGACATCATATTTTAATTAGATTAGCTGAAATACATTTTGACAACAAAAAATGTATGTGCCAGTGAGGGAATATGTGTATTTTTAGGGAAAAAGATTTACAGGAAGAGAGTCAATTCAATATTAATAACACATTGTTTCTGAAGCAACTTTACAAATAACAAACCCTCAGTAAGTAAGCCAAAGATGATAGCACATAATATATGATAATATTGACTCATTTGTTGGTTTAAATATGATGATTATTGAAATTAAATAATAATTATAACATTGAATAAATCAGTCAGACGTTTTACCTCTCATCCTGCAGCATTTGAAAATCAGCACGACTGTCACTAGCAGATATGGACAAACTGCCAGTACAGAACTGAGTGTGTGCAGGACAGAGATCTGAGATTCTGAATGAGACGCTGAAAAACAGACACACAAGCACTTTATCATGTACTGTATCTGAACGAGAGCATAAGAAGAAATAAACCAGCTCACAGTTTCTATTGACTCTGACCTCTGACTGAGATCCAGCTCTTGGGTGACTCTCCTCTCTCTGAGTGTTTGCAGTAGTAGAAACCCTCATGTGACTTTGAGACAGTAGAGATGATCATCTCTGTAGTTTGATTCTGGATGAGTGATCCATCTTTATAGAAATCAGCTCTGAGGTTTGGTGGAGTTGAATGTTTATATAAACAGTGTAGAGTCAGATTATCTCCTTCAGTCACAGGATGAAGACTCTCCAGAATCACACCAGCTACAAAAACAGAGGAAACATGAGCTGTTGGCAAATCGTTAGACTATATGAAAAAATATGATAACAAAAAATTAAATAAAAAATCTATCTTTATGATAAAACTAGATTTTTTTTAGTACTGCCTGCCCACTGAGTGTTTTTTGCCCACTGATGCGACCTGCACTTGTTTAATCGACCTGCTTTATGTATTGTGACACGTGTCCCGAGCTCTCATCAGCGTCGCTCTGGAAACCGAGCAGTCACACCTGCTCCTGCTCATCACGGGCTGAGCGGCCACACCTGCGGATCATTAAGAGCTGCCTATTTAAGCACAGCAAACGAACACAGAGGTGAGAGATGTCTCCAGGAGAGCCAGCTAATCCTAACGGTCTGTCTTGCTTTCAGAGAGCAGTGTGTGACCGCCAGCCCCACCGCACACGGGAGAGCACAACGGACCCACACCACCACAGCACACAGAGCACAGAGGAAGCTGAGCACCCCACACCGGACCACCTCATCTCACCACCTTCTGCCACACTATTTATTAATAAAATCCACCCTTCGGGGAACTCACCTATACTTACTCGTCGTGTCCTTCTCCCCCCCGCCACACTGGTGGAGAATGCGGGCAGGACAGTGAAGACACCGACGACCCCTTCCCACGTGGTGTTTTCCCAGCTGGACTGGTTTGATTTTTTTTTTTGGTTTTTCTTTTGCCACACGCCCTGTTGGCTCACGTGTCTTCTCTGGTTTCCCCAGTCTTACGAGGAGTTGAAAAAGGAAATCCTGGGCCGGATGGGGCTCTCACCGATCAGCGCCGCTCAGCTCTTCAATGAATGGGCCTTCGATCCACGACAGCCGGCCCGAGCTCAGGCGGCCAATCTCTCCTGTCTCGCGCAACACTGGTTACTGGCCGGGGGTCCCAACGCACACCAGGTAGCGGAGCGTGTCGTTGTGGATCGCCTCCTGCGGGCCCTTCCCCGCCCGCTACATCAGGCAGCCGGCATGCGGAACCCAGCGAATGTGGACGAGCTGGTGGAGGCCATCGAGCTGGCGGAGGCCACCCAACACCGGGAGGTTGGGGAGAGAGCGCTGCCGTTTCCCCGAAGTGTGGTCCAGGAGCGGCGCACGCTGGAGGGCACCCAGCGACCGGTGAGCAGGCCGGCGGTTCCCGGCCCTCGAGATGAGCCTATGCCCACCAAAGCACCCCGTTCTCCGCCATGACCTTAGCTGGCAGGCTGCGCCATGCACACGGAGAACGCGCCGCGGGCGGAGGTTCACCTAAACGGCCACCCCTTCCTCGCTCTTCTGGACTCCGGCAGCGTGGTCAGCCCCAGAGATGGTGAGTCACCCCCTCAAACTCCTAACCTCTATTATGATCTGTACCAACAGGTGACGGGGGCTGGAGGGTTCTCCAAAGAGCAGCACACGGACGACCGGTTAAAACACTGCTGGGGTCAAGTGAGAGTGGTAAACGGAAAAGAAATCCAACCGGCACCCCACCCCACCCCACCCCTCACTTTATAGTGAAAAATGGCCTGCTGTACTGTGTCGCACAGCGGAGGGGGGAGGAAAAGACTCTGCTGGTTGTCCCGCGCAGCAAGACCGGAACGGTGATGGAGATAGCTCACACACACCCCATGGCAGGACACCTAGGAGTACAGAACACCGTCCAGCGCCTCCGTGACCAGTTCCACTGGCCGGGCCTAGAGGCCGAAGTCCGGCGGTTCTGCCAAGCCTGCCCAACCTGCCAGCGGACTTCACCACAGACCCCTCCCCCCAGCCCGCTGATACCGCTGCCCATCATTGAGGTGCCCTTCGAGCGGATCGGGATGGACTTAGTGGGGCTGCTGCTGAAGTCTGCCCAGGGGCACGAACACATCCTGGTCATCGTGGATTATGCCACCCTCTACCCTGAGGCCATCCCCCTCCGCAAGGCCACTACCAAAGCCATCGCCCAGGAACTTTTCCTGCTGTGCAGTTGGGTCGGCATCCCATCCCAGATACTGACTGACCAGGGCACCCCGTTCATGTCCCGGATGATGGCAGACCTATGCAAACTCCAGAAGGTCCAGCAGCTCCGTACTACGGTGTACCACCCCCAGACTGACGGGCTCGTTGAGCGGTTCAACCAGACCCTGAAACAGATGCTGCACCGAGTGACGGCCGGAGATAAAAGGGACTGGGACAAGATGCTGCCATACATCCTCTTCGGGGTTCGGGAGGTCCCTCAGGCCTCGACCAGCTTCACACCATTTGAGTTGCTCTTCGGCTGCCAGCCCCGTGGTCTGCTCGACATTGCCTGAGAGGCCTGGGAACAACAACCGGCCGTACACCGTACCACCGTGGAACACGTGTGGGAGCTGCGGGAGCGGATCGACTGAGTGATGCTCATCGTCCGGGAGCACCTCGTCAAGGCGCAACAGGCCCAGCAGCGACACTATAATCGGGCGGCCCAACCACAGGAGTTCTAGCGAGGAGACCATGTTCTGGTTCTGGTCCCGACGGCCTCCTTCAAATTCTTGGCCACCTGGCAGGGGCCGTACACCATCACCGAAAAGGTCGGCCCTGTTACATACCGAGTGCGGCAGCCCGGAAGACGGAGGAGGGACCAGCTTTATCACATTAACCTCCTGAAGCGCTGGGTCAGAACTGGGCCCTCAGCTCTCGGCCTACACCAAAGCGACTCCCGTGGTTGTGGACATGGACCCTCAACTCTCCGCCGCCCAGAAGACCGAGCAGCACCTGGTCAGTCAGTTTCCGGATGTGTTCTCCCCCCAGCCTGGGCGGACCCACATCTTGGAACACGACGTCCGCACGCCACCTGGAACCATCGTCTGGCAGAGGCCCTACCGTGTCCCGGAGGCTCGGAGACACGCCATCGAAGAGGAAGTACAGGAGATGTTGAGGTTAGGGGTAACTGAACCATTTTACAGGCCATGGTCCAGCCCCATTGTCATGGTTCCGAAGCCCAACGGCACCCTCCGCTTCTGTAATGACTTCCGCCGCCTCAACGAAGTCTCCGAGTTCGACTGCTACCCCATGCCCTGTGTCGATGAGCTGTTGGATCGTCTGAGAAAGGCCCGGTTTATATCAACCCTCGACCTCACGAAGGGATACTGGCAAGTCCCCCTCTCGGAACAGGCCAAGCCGAAGACGGCCTTCTCGACCCCAAATGGACACTGGCAATACCGGGTCCTTCCCTTCGGCCTCCACGGAGCACCGGCCACCTTCCAGAGGCTGATGGACGTCCTCCGGCCGCATCAGGCCTACGCGGTGGCCTACATCGACGTGGTAATACACTCGGAGACTTGGGAGAACCACCTGGAGTGGCTCCAGAGGGTGCTACTGGAACTACGCCAGGCTGGCCTGACTGCTAACCCCCGGAAGTGTCACCTGGCCCTCTCGGAAGCAAAGTATCTGGGGTACCAGGTGGGTCGCGGCCTGATCAGACCTCAGGAGAAGAAGGTGACAGCAATCCTCTCCACGCCACGGCCCACCTCCAAGACACAGGTACGGGCCTTTTTGGGGTTGGCAGGATATTACCGCTGCTTTATCCCTAACTTCTCCTCCTTAGCCTCTCCCCTGACAGATCTGACCAGGAAGGGGCAACCGGAGAAGGTCCCGTGGACCCCCGAGACGGAGGCGGCGTTCCACCGGATAAAGGCAGCCCTAACAACGGAGCCCGGTACTCCCGAGCGCCCCGACTTTAACTGTCCCTTCCTGGTGCAGACGGATGCATCCGACACCGGGTTAGGAGCCGTCCTCTCCCAGGTCCACGACGGCGAGGAACACCCGTCTACATAAGCCGAAAGCTGACCCCCACGGAACAACGGTACGCTACCGTGGAGAGGGAGGCGCTGGCTGTCAAGTGGGCAGTCCTGGAGCTCAGGTATTACCTCCTCGGCCGCCCCTTCACTCTCATTACAGATCACGCCCCCTTGCAGTGGATGGCCCGGGCCAAAGAGACGAACGCGAGAGTGACGCGGTGGTTCCTGGCGCTCCAGGACTTCAACTTCACCGTGCAACATCGAGCGGGGACGGCCACCGCCAACGCCGACGGACTCTCTTGGATTTGGGCAGCTTTCGCAGGTCTGTCAGGGTCCACTCCCCACCCTCCCCCAGTTTCCCCGCTTCTCCACAGGACTAGGACGACGCTTGGGGGGGTGACACGTGTCCCGAGCTCTCATCAGCGTCGCCCTGGAAACCGAGCAGTCACACCTGCTCCTGCTCGTCACGGGCTGAGCGGCCACACCTGCGGATCATCAAGAGCTGCCTATTTAAGCACAGCAAACAAACACAGAGGTGAGAGATGTCTCCAGGAGAGCCAGCTAATCCTAACTGTCTGTCCTGCTTTCAGAGAGCAGTGTGACCGCCAGCCCCACCGCACACGGGAGAGCACAACGGACCCACACCACCACAGCACACAGAGCACAGAGGAAGCTAAGCACCCCGCACCGGACCACCTCATCTCACCGCCTTCTGCCACACTATTTATTAATAAAATCCGCCCTTCGGGGAACTCACCTGTACTTACTCATCGTGTCCTTCTTCACCCCGCCACAGTATTGATTGTAAACTGCCAGTGAAATAAATAAATACATAAACAGACTCACAGTGTACAGTGATATTAACAGGATGATAGTTCTCTCCAGATTCAGACTGACACCAGTACACTCCAGTGTTTGATGTGATGGTGGAGTTGATTGTACACGTAGATCCTGTTTGTGATGCCCAGCGTGATGAACAATTTTCCCACTGTTCACTCTCTGTGTATCTTTTCACTCTCCATCTGTCAGAGTTACTCTGGTCCTCACAGCTCAGAGAGAGAGAGACATATGTGAAGTGTTGAGTTCTGCTGGGACTGATGATCAGAGAGACTAGAGGAGAAACACCTGAGAAGACAATTACAGCTACAATTTGGAAATGTTTTAAAATAATTTAAGTGTGAAATCTCCCTTTTTAAATGGGTTAAACATTTTTGTTAGGCCTATTTAATTGTTTTCCTTCAGGTTCAGTAGTATTAATGATAATATCAGTAACATTTGTGTTCCGCACATAGTCATGCTTCAGTTTTTAATGAGTATTTCCTCTATTGCGAATTGTAGAGGAATTTTTACATTTTGAAACTGTGTGATTTCATAGTACATCATAGATCTCAAAACAGACCCCCCCCCCAATTTCTCTCTATATGACTCTAGATGCATCATTCATTGTATCATACAACACACTCTCATACATTCTTGTTTCAGTACTGTCTCATTAAAACTGATCCTGTTTGAACTCACCAGTGACCCATACTGGCTGTTTGTTGCTGTAGGTTGTGTTATAGGCTGGGTTTCCTCTCTCTGCTCTGCACACATAAACTCCTGTGTGTTTTAGAGCAGCAGAACTGACAGTGTAGTTTCCTCCAGTTCCTCTGCTGCTGTCTGAGAGCTGCTGAAAATTATATCTGTTGTCTACAAAACATGAGAATTCAAGTAGATTTCACCTTAAGGAGCTTTTGCTGTATGTTTTTACACATAAATTATGTTTGTTGGGGTAACTCAGTGTATTCAGTTTAACTGAAACAGGGCCAGATCAAAGCTCATGGGAGTTATGGGCACCAGTACATGCACATAAAACCAATTAATAAAACCAGTTAACTGAGTTGTTACCACATGAAGCACATTATATCTTACCTGATGAAGCAGTTAAAGTGAACCAGCTGAATGTCCAGCCTGCAGAGGAGCCGTTAACCTCACAGATCAGAGACACTGAATCTCCTTCAGTCAACCACTTCTGTGGAGAAACACTTAAATCTGTCTGGGCTCTATCTGAAATAGAAAAATCACATTAATAACAAGTAAAGAGTGTGTGTATGTGAAGAGATGATCAAACTCACCTGATACTGTCAGTGTAACTGCATCACTGTGTTGTGATCTGCGTGATCCTCCTCTCTCTACTCCATAACAGAAGTATTTACCTGCGTCAGACTTAGTAACAGGACTGAATGTGTGTTCCTGTAGTTCACTGAAAACACTGCCTGAACTGTCTTTGTACCAGCTGTACTGCCAGCTAGTGACTCCTTCACCATCAATGTCACATCTGAGAGTGACTGTCTCTCCTCTGAATACATGTTGATCAGGTTTAATGCTCACTTGGACTTTTGGTCTTTCTGTGCAATTACAACAATTTACAATGAAAACAATGTGGTTTTTACAGAATAAAAACTGGAGTACAAAACATACATGCTAAATCAGGTTAAACTGTTGTTTTCTATAACTATTACAGTCAATTACTTGGGTTTATGAAATAATTTGTGCAGTAAGTAAATAAGGATATACACTTGCCGTATATTGTCACTGTTACTGGTTCACTGTAATGTGTGTAATGTCCTCTTCTCCTTGTTCTGCACCTGTACTCTCCTCCATCAGAGACTTTCACTGAATTTATTGTTTTAGTTGCAGCTTCAGTAGATTCAGTGTTTGAGTTTTTACTCCAGAGAAACTCCCATCCATCCCATGACTGATCCACCTTACATCTCAGAGTAACTGAGTCTCCAGTGAACAATGAACTCTGTGGCAGCACAGTCAGAGTTGGCGTGGGAATATCTGTCAGTATAAAATCATTTGTAGCATAAGTCGTGAAAATATCAGCAGAAGATTTTATTCTCTCATTGGTAAACATGGTGTATGAGCCTTTTTATGTATTTGTTATTGTCAATATAGCGACACTTGCTGGCTAAACAATGTTAGCCATGTCCAATGTTGGGCAAGCTACTTGGAAAATGTTGTGAACTAAGCTAACAGTTACTCTACATTAAATGAAGCCTCACTAAACTAAAGCTACAGCTCTGGGAAATGTAGCAAGCTAAGCTACTGCAACATGGCAAAAGTAGTTTACTACATCTAAGGTATTTTTTGAAAAAATGAAATGAATATGAATTTCAAACTAAAACTGCCAGTAGGCTATTGGTGGTGGCAAATCACTTAATGAGTAAGTCACATAATAATTTATTCAGTCAATATGTTCAAAGCTGCTGATACATTCAGTAATAAATCACCGCTGTGTGTTGCTCAGAAATATCAATATTAAAATCAAATATCACGTTTTGCAGCCAGGCTCATATTCATGAAAACAGCTTGTGATATTGCTTAATTTTATGTTATAATATGAAAAATATCATAATTAAATATCATACAAGTACTTAGTTTTATTCAGTTTCTGAGAAAATAAAAATTCATATCTTTATTTTACATCTCAATTAAATATCTTGATTTAAGGATGTTTAGATAATTGTATTGTAAAACAAGATATTTATTTATTTTGTATAAATTATTTATCTTATTTTTATTTATTTATTTATTTATTTTGCAGGGCATTCAACATTTAATGCCATGACTTCATGAATTTAAGACTCTCCACTTCAATTTAAGATCTTTTAAGGCTTTGATTTGTGGAAGATTGAATTAACACTTTTATGACCTTTTAAGGCCCACAGAAACCCTGATAAATTTTAAAAGTGCATTTTAATTTCATAGACAATTGAATAAATCCAGCTGCAAGCAATTATAGGAACAAGTGATGTCGACATTCACTCAGCACGATGCAAAGAGTAAAAGGAGAACAAAGGCTTTTGTAACTATACCATGCTAGGAATGGTTCAAAACCACATCCTTTAGGTTAGCAGCCCAGAGCTCAACCCACCATGTTACAGTGCATCAGCAATGCCAGCAGTCAGAGATACACAGCATTCAACAAAGTGTTTTGCAGGTACAGCAGTTTACGATAAAATTCTAAATGGCTAAATGGAGATTAAAAATATATATATACATATAAATAAATAATTTCTGACCAAGAGGTGGTGTAACAAAAACAAGATCAAGAGAAGGATCTTGTTTTTAGATCAAAGGGTTCACAGAAAATCAACTACACGTTTGGTATTTGACTCCTAAAAATCTGAACACTTTTTAACCACTTTGAGGAGAAGCACTTAAAACAGCTCTGGGATCTTAAATTAAAACCCTTATGTGATGTTAGTTTGGGCTATACATGTCACAATCTCCCTCTAGGAGGAAACAAGGAAACATAAAACAAATAAATCGTTAATAATCAAAAGTAGCGACAGGAAACTAGGGAGACATCCAACAAGTAGATGCAAAAAAAAAGAACTGAAAGGACTAGGGCTTTTAAAGGCAGGATAATTGGGGAGGAACGAGACACACCTGGAATCAAATTAACAATCAACATGAGGAAGATATTGGGTCACAGGGGCAAAAACACACACAGACAAGTTACTCTACATTTGTGGAGTTTTGGGATGATTTATGGAATTTTTTAAAAATGTATGTATTTTTTTTCTGTCTTGTTTTTTTTTTTTTTTTTTTTTTTTTTTTTTACTTTTTACTTTTTACTTTTTATGTGAAATACACTTTAAAAAAACTCCAACATGGCCAATGTGCCATAGTATAATGGAAAATTGTTTCCATCTACTTGCAGACAAACACTTTTAAAATTAAAAACATGAAATTTCAACTACAGCCACTAGATTGCTCTGGAGCATTATTAAACGGCTCATTTGCCATTTCCACATAGGTACAGATCTTTTTATTTATTTTTATTTTTTTTTAGATATATGTTAAGAGATTATGAAATCATTGTTGTAATAATAAAAAAATACAGGTTTTTTTGTACTGAATTATATATATATTTTTGCAATTATGAAACATGATTACAGTCAAACCTGTATGTTATATGTGTGCATTAGTGTGTTTATGTTTGCATATGTGTGTGTCTTTGCATTTATTCTCCATTGTGCATGTGCTGTGGTGTCCCTCCATAATTTCTGTGTGTGTTCTTCGTTGTAGCAGATTTTTATTTGACAAATTATGTAAGAGAGAGCCACACGTCATGTTACTTTTTCATGTCTTATGAGTGGGTTTTATGGGTGTTGGGGAGTGGGGTGGGGTTTGTGTGGGTTTTTCCTCCACCGCTGATGTACTCTTCAGTTTTTGTGTGTTGTCGATTGTAACTGACATTTTTGACAAATTATGTAACAAAAATATCAATATTTTATAATCTCCCATCGAATTCTATGGGTGTTTTTTTTATTTCTTATAAATCTATTAATTTATACAATTAATTATTGGCCTATAATTGAACACTGCAGTCATCAATGAAAAGAGAAGAGCAGCTTTATTTCGTGCACCAATTTTCAAAAACAACCTGTTTAACGAAATACATTTCTTTTCTGTTTTTCACTATATGGGCCACAAGAGAAATATTAAAGGATAATTGGTTAGCCTATATACCGTTATCAGCATATGTCGAAGTAGTTTCGTCTCTCGTTGTCTCAGAGAAAAAGTGCCGTTAATGCAGCGTAGAAAGCTCCGTCAGTTTTTTTTTTTTTTTTTAGAAAGGACGTGCTTAACAGTTCCGAGGTTCAGAGGGGGTGCTAAAAATAATTAAATTGCGTGAAAGTAATTAACGTCTATAAGCTTCAGCTCTCTAAATAGCATGCACATTCAGCCACCATGTGTTTTTTTATAAACAGCAGCTTCGAAAAAGGCAATATAACCTCCCCGTGCTGAGATGGGTCGTATTATGTGTCGATGATAGCCATATTGTCAAAAGCATAACAAATTGGCAATATTAAGAGGATTTAGCATTTCCAATTAAAAAAGCCCCGTTACATTCTTCTTATTGTTAGGCCTATTATTATTATTGTTATTATTATTATTATTATTATTATTATTATTATTATTAGGTTACTTTTATTATTAAATTACATTAAATTATAGCTCTGCAATGATTTCATAGCGCATCACCTCATGACGTGCTGTGAGGATAATTAAAGTTTAGGCTATTAGCTTGCTCCTTACAGAAAATGTTTAACTTTATTATTATTATTATTTTTTAACAGGTCTATTTATTTATACAATTAATTATTGGCCTGTAATTAAACGTATTAACACTGCAGTCATCATTAAAAATGAAGAGCAGCTTTACTTTGTGTACCAGTTTTGAAAAACAAACTGTTTAATGCAAAATACGTTTCTTCTCATGTTTTGCACTGGGCCACAAGAGAAATACACTGAACAAAATTATAAACGAAACACTTTTGTTTTTGCCCCCATTTTTCATGAACTGAACTCAAAGATTTAAGACTTTTTCTATGTAGACAAAAGGCCTATTTCTCTCAAATATTGTTCACAAATCTGTTTTAATCTGTGTTAATGAGCACTTCTCCTTTCCCGAGATAATCCATCCACCTCACAGGTTTGGCATATCAAAATGCTGATTAGACAGTGTGATTATTGCACAGGTGTGCCTTAGGCTGGCCACAATTAAAGGCCACTCTAAAATGTGCAGTTTTATCACACAGCACAATGCCACAGATGTTGCAGTTTTTGAGGGAGCATGCAACTGGCATGCTGACTGCAGAAATGCAGATGGCAAACAGAGTGTATGGCGTCGTGTGGGTGAGCGGTTTGCTGATGTCAACGTTGTGGATCGAGTGGCCCATGGTGGCAGTGCGGTTATGGTATAGGCAGGCCTATGTTATGGACAACGAACACAGGTGAATTTTGATGGCATTTTGAATGCACAGAGATACCGTGACGAGATCCTGAGGCCCATTGTTGTGCCATTCATCAATGACCATCACCTCATGTTGCAGCATGATAATTCACGGCCCCATGTTGCAAGGATCTGTACACAATTCCTGGAAGCTGAAAACATCCCAGTTCTTGCATGGCCAGCATACTCACCGGACGAGTCACCCATTGAGCATGTTTGGGATGCTCTGGATCGGCGTATACGACAGCGTGTTCCAGTTCCTTCGCACAGCCATTGAAGAGGAGTGGACCAACATTCCACAGGCCACAATCAACAACCTGATCAACTCTATGCAAAGGAGATGTGTTGCACTGTGTGAGGCAAATGGTGGTCACACCAGATACTAACTGGTTTTCGGATCCCCGGATCCCCCAATACAGTAAAACTGCACATTTTAGAGTGGCCTTTTATTGTGGCCAGCCTAAGGCACACCTGTGCAATAATCATGCTGTCTAATCAGCATCTTGATATGCCACACCTGTGAGGTGGATGGATTATCTCTGCAAAGGAGAAGTGCTCACACAGATTTATACAGATTTGTGAACAATATTTGAGAGAAATAGGCCTTTTGTGTACATAGAAAAAGTCTTAGATCTTTGAGTTCAGTTCATGAAAAATGGGGGCAAAAACAAAAGTGTTGCATTTATAATTTTGTTCAGTGTATTAAAGGAATCATTTAAGATGTTTAGCCTATATACCGTTATCAGCATATGTTGAAGTAGTTTCGTCTCTCCTTGTCTCAGAGACTGTGCCGGGGCTAAGCAAGTTTCTGATATGGCTATAGCCCCGTCAGGCTCTGCCCTAACAACGTCACTGATCACGACTTTTTTCACACTAACATAAAACAAGATATAATTTTTTTTTTATTATTTGTAAAGCTACCAAGTGCTGGCAACTGTACAAAGTCTCATGCCATTTAGATAAATTAATTATTATTATTATTATTTCAGCAAACGTCATTTGTGGTCATAAAGACCCCAAATAGCACGTAAGGGTTAAGAAATTACTCATCAATAACATCTTAAACTTGTGTGTGTATGAAGAGATGACCAAACTCACCTGATACTGTCAGTGTAACTACATCACTGTCTTGTGATCTGCGTGATCCTTCACTCTCTGCTCCATAACAGGAGTATTTACCTGCGTCAGACTCAGTAACAGACCTGAATGTGTGTTTTTGTAGTTCACTGTAAGTGTAGAATGAACCGTCTTTATACCAGCTGTACTGCCAGCTAGTGACTCCTTCACCATCAATGTCACATCTGAGAGTTACTGTCTCTCCTCGGAATACATGTTGATCAGGTTTAATGCTCACTTTGGCTTTTGGTCTTACTGTACAACAGCAACAATTCACAGTAAAAATAATTTGTTACATAATATAATAAATAAAACATGCAAATTTAAGGGGTTTTTAAACCCACAATCTTTACGTTAATAGCATGTTAGATTACAGTAACTGATGATTGAGAGTTTAGTAATTTAAATTATCATCTGCATTCTGAAATCAAAATCTTCATTTTTAAATCTTAAACTTTTTTAACCACTGTGGAGAAACACTTAAAATGGCTAAATCTGAGAAATCCCTCATTATTAACATGTTAAATATGTGTGTATGTGAAGAGATGATCAAACTCACCTGATACTGTCAGTGTAACTGCATCACTGTTTTGTGAGGTGCGTGATCCTCCTCTCTCTGCTCCATAACAGGAGTATTTACCTGCATCAGACTCAGTAATAGACCTGAATGTGTGTTCCTGTAGTTTACTAAAAGCATTAGCTGAACCATCTTTATACCAGCTGTACTGCCAGCTAGTGACTCCTCCACCATCAATGTCACATCTGAGAGTGACTGTGTCTCCTCTGAATACATGTTGAGCAGGTTTAATGGTCGCTTTGGCTTTTGGTCTTTCTGTACAACAACAACAACAATATACAATTAAAATAATGTGCTGCTTCTACGGTGTTCTTCTAACCCTAACACAGTTGCCCGATTGTAAAACATTCATGCTAAATAAGGTAAGATTGAAGTGTTGTTCTCTTTAGCTGTTGGGCAGTGTGGTCACTTGTATCTTATGAAATCATTTGCACATTGTGCAAGGAAAAGTACTTGCTACTGTATATTTGCTCACTGCTAATGGTCATTTATAAAACTTGTTTAAAAAGGTGTGTTTATAATCAAATTGTTTATTTTCTCATCTGGTTTGTAACTGCTAGTGAGACAACACCCATATGCTATGAAATATATAAGTCAAAATCACTCACCTTCAGTGTGTCCAGAGTGGATGTGTGAAATCAGCACTAAAACACAGAGAAAAACAGAAAAACAAACAAACAAACAACTCATTACAGTGTGAACATGGAGCTGATCAACTTTCCCTTATACTTTAGACATAAAAGGAATGCCATAATTTTACTCTCAACTGTTTCTCAGCCTGTTTTTCTAGATGTAGTGGCATCTGAATGAGTATTTCTGTAAAAACCTTCCAGAGTCTGAAAAGTGACCGTTATGATTAGTAACTCACATTAAGATGTTGAGGGACTACATGCATGTGTGTCCAGATAAAAACTTAAACATTTGTTTGATGTCTTATGGATTTCATCATCAAAGCAGAGAGAACTTGAACTTGTTTAGGGAACTTGAAGCAGACAGTCTGATAAAGATACGCTTTTACTAACTGTGTACTAGTGAACATTTACTAAGGCATCAGGGACAGTAAACTGTAAAACAAACCAACAGAACTGATTCAACAAACACGATTAAACAGCACAAACCTGAATGACTGAGCAAACACACTGATCAACATCACAACAGAGTACATTTCTCTTTCACGAACAGCACTAACTGCACACTTCTTCTCTTAAACTCTTCTTTCACTCATATAACATGCAGCTGGATTTGAAACTCAGAGCAACATGGAAATAAATAAATCAAGGAACACTAAAACACTTGATTAGTTACATAATATAATAGCATTTACCATCAACTGAAATACATAGTAATACATAATAATACTCACAGAGCACAAGAGGAAGTTGACTGAGCTCCATACTGACTGAATGATGACAGAAACCTCAAGACTTCCTAAAAAACCTGGAGTCAGATCTTTAGAAACACCACGACAGATTAAAGACATGCAAATGTACCTCATGTGTTATAGAAATATTTGGATAATACTGATAATCTTGTAACATGTTTTCAGAAAATGTCACTCTAACATGCATGTTTTCTACACAAATGTTCATATTTGAATCATATTTTATCAAATTGATAAACTTAGATTTGGGATTATGATAATAAGTAATATTCTGGTGTGTTTACTGAATGATGGAAGCAGCAGAAACTAATGAACGACTGCTGCTCGTCCATCACAGATTAATGTCACTGACCTGAAATAGATGCTGAGTCTGGTTCTGATATATATGTATTTGTGAACACAGTTTAATATTCATACAGTGGGTACGGAAAGTATTCAGACCCCCTTTTAACTCTTTGTTATATTGCAGCCATTTGCTAAAATCATTTAAGTAAATTTTTTCCCCTCATTAATGTACACACAGCACCCCATATTGACAGAAAAACACAGAATTGTTGACATTTTTGCACATTTATTAAAAAAGAAAAACTGAAACATCACATGGTCCTAAGTATTCAGACCCTTTGCTCAGTATTTAGTAGAAGCACCCTTTTGATCTAATACAGCCACAAGTCTTTTTGGGAAAGATGTAACAAGTTCTTCACACCTGGATTTGGGGATTCTCTGCCATTCCTCCTTGCAGGTCCTCTCCAGTTCTGTCAGGTTGGATGGTAAACGTTGGTGGACAGCCATTTTCAGGTCTCTCCAGAGATGCTTAATTGGGTTTAAGTCAGGGCTCTGGCTGGGCCATTCAAGAAGTCACGGAGTTGTTGTGAAGCCACTCCTTCATTATTTTAGCTGTGTGCTTAGGGTCATTGTCTTGTTTGAAGGTGAACCTTTGGCCCAATCTGAGGTCCTGAGCGCTCTGGAGAAGGTTTTCGTCCAGGATATCCCTGTACTTGGCTGATTCATCTTTCCCTCAATTGCAACTAGTCGTCCTGTCCCTGCAGCTGAAAAACACCCCCACAGCATGATGCTGCCACCACCATGCTTCACTGTTGGGACTGTATTGGACAGGTGATGAGCAGTGCCTCGTTTTCTCCACACATACCGCTTAGAATTAAGGCCCAAAAGTTCTATCTTGGTCTCATCAGACCAGAGAATCTTATTTCTCTGTTTTTAGCAAACTCCATGCGGGCTTTCATGTGTCTTGCACTGAGGAGAGGCTTCCGTCGGTCCACTCTGCCATAAAGCCCCGACTGGTGGAGGGCTGCAGTGATAGTTGACTTTCTACAACTTTCTCCCATCTCCCGACTGCATCTCTGGAGCTCAGCCACAGTGATCTTTGGGTTCTTCTTTACCTCTCTCACCAAGGCTCTTCTCCCCCGATAGCTCAGTTTGGCCTGACGGCCAGCTCTAGGAAGGGTTCCGGTCATCCCAAACGTCTTTCATTTAAGGATTATGGAGGCCACTGTGCTCTTAGGAACCTTAAGTGCAGCAGAAATTTTTTTGTAACCTTGGCCAGATCTGTGCCTTGCCACAAAACTGTCAGAGAGGTAGTTAACAGTACAATGCTGGATGAGGTAGTGAGCAGTCTAATGATGCACAAAGTGACTAGTGCAGGTCAGTGTGTGTGTGTATTTGGGAGGGGTGAATAGAAGGGTCCTGGGGATGGGGCTTTCAGAGGGTCAGAGCTCAGAGGTGCATGGGGCAAAAGAGGGGGTGCATGGCAAGGTCCAGAGGTAGTTCAGCTTCCTGACAGCCTGATGGATGAAGCTGTCCTTTAGTCAGCTGGTCCTGGCCTGGAGCCTCCTCCCTGTTTGCAGCACATTGAAGAAACTGTGTGTTTGGTGGGTGGGATCACCGGCAATGCAGAGGGCTTTGCGGGTGAGACAGTGTTGTAAATGTCCTGGAGAGAGGGGAGAGAGGTACCAACGATCTTTTCAGCTGCTCTCACTATGCATTGAAGTGTTTTGCGGCAAGACGCGTTGCAGGCGCCATACCACAGCTAGTCAGAATGCTCTCAATGGTGCCTCTGTAGAAGGTGCACATGATGGGGGCTGCAGCTCTGGCTCTTCTCAGTTTGCGGAGGAAGTAGAGATGCTGCTGTGCATTCTTGGCCAGTGCTGCGGTGTTGTCAGCCCAGGAGAGGTGCTCTGTGAGGTGCACACCCAGGAACTTGGTGCTGCTCACTGTCTCCACAGTCGCACCATTGATGATCAAAGGAACATGTTGAGTGTTGTCACAGTGTCTGTTCTGTGTCTCCCTGGGTGGCCACTAGAGGTCTCACTTCCCCTTATTGTCACCCCCTTCAGAACTACATTTCCCACTAGCCTTATCTGTTCATCTTTTCATTGTATTCAGCTGTCACCACTTACATTGTTTGCACCTGTGTATAAATACCCTGGTTGTTCTGTCATTGTTACGGAGTCCTTGTTTAATGTCACCCTGGTTTCGTGTTTCCTTGCTTTGTTCGTGTTTCTTGTTTTGGACTGATTACCTGGATTTTGACCATTGCCTGGCTAAGTTTATGATTTTTGGATTGCCCCAATAAACATACTGCACTTGGATCTACCTTTTTGTGCGCATGTCGTGACAGAAGGACTCCGTCACGCCTAGATCCAGCGATATGTTTTTTGAGGATTCTCCCCCAGCCATCGAGCGGGAGAGAGTGAGGGGGTTTGAGGGAACCCACCTGGTTGTTTTCCGCGGGACCCAGGGAGGTCGCAGAAGAGTGAGTGGTCGAGAGGAGGTCCGGCATCGCTCTCCACCATGGCTCCCCATCGAACCTGGACTCATGAGGGATGGATTGGAGACGCCGTCTCTCCATCAGGAACGGAGAAGGGGGAGGAAGCACTCGTCGGCCGAGACTGTGTTTGCGGAGGAGAGGGCGACGGAGACGGTTCTGGGGTATTTTGCTATGCTGTCCAAGATCCTAGACGTTCCCAAGGGTATTAACGTCACCTCTGCTGAGCCAGCGCCACAGCACAGGATGGCCGCCAGCCCTGCGCCACAGCACAGGATGGCCGCCAGCCCTGCGCCACAGCACAGGATGGCCGCCAGCCCAGCACCACAGCACAAGATGGCCGCCAGCCCAGCGCCACAGCACAAGATGGCCGCCAGCCCAGCGCCACAGCACAAGATGGCCGCCAGCCCAGCGCCACAGCACAAGATGGCCGCCAGCCCAGCGCCACAGCCCAAGATGGCCGCGGAGACAGTATTAAGTTACTTTTTTTTTCAGGATGTGCCAGATCCCAGAGATTCCCAGGAGTATTCACATCACGGCCGCTGAGCCAGCGCCAATGCCCAAGATGGCCACCAGTTCAGCACCACAGCACAAGATGGCCCGCCAGCCCAGCGCCATTGCACAGGATGGCCGCCAGCTCAGCGTGCCCCAGCGCCACAGCACAAGATGGCCGCCAGCCCAGCACCACAGCACAAGATGGTTGACTCAACGCCTGAGTCTTCCGTCAAGGAGCCACCGCACGCCATCATAGAGGCCGCAGGAGGAGGAGACAGGCGTCAGCCGTTCCTCAAAGCCCGGAGGACGTTCCCGAGCAGGCCGCTGCCGCCCAGGAGGACGTTCCCGAGCAGGCCGCTGCCATCCAGGAGGACGTTCCCGAGCAGGCCGCTGCCGTCCAGGAGGACGTTCCCGAGCAGGCCGCTGCCGTCCAGGAGGACGTTCCCGAGCAGGCCGCTGGCGTCCAGGAAGACGTTCCCGAGCAGGCCACTGCCGTCCAGGAGGACGTTCCCGAGCAGGCCGCTGCTGTCCAGGAGGACGTTCCCGAGCAGGCCGCTGTCGTCCAGGTGGACGTTCCCGAGGCGGTGCCCGATGCGCAGGCCGAGGTCGTTCCCAAGGCGGTGCCCGAGGCCGAGGCGGTGCCCGATGCGGTGGCCGAGGTGGTTCCCGATGCAATGCCCGAGGCCGAGGCGGTGGCCGAGGCAGAGGCGGTTCCCGATGCAATGCCCAAGGGCAAGGCGGTGCCCGATGCCGAGGCGGTGCCCGATGCTGAGGCGGTGCCCGAGGCGGTGACCGATGCCGAGGCGGTGCCCGATGTTGTTCCAGAGACCGAGGCGGTGCCCGAGGCGGTGCCAGATGCGGAGGCCGAGGAGGTGCCCGATGCGGAGGCCGAGGCGGTGCCCGATGTGGAGGCCGAGGCGGTGCCCGATGCGCAGGCCGAGGTCGTTCCCGAGGCGGTGCCCGATGCGCAGGCCGAGGTCGTTCCCGAGGCAGTGCCCGAGGCCGAGACGGTGCTCGATGCGGTGGCTGAGGTGGTTCCCGATGCAATGCCCGAGGCCGAGGCGGTGGCCGAGGCAGAGGCGGTTCCCGATGCAATGGCCAAGGGCGAGGCGGTGCCCGATGCCGAGGCGGTGCCCGAGGCGGTGACCGATGGCGAGGCGGTGACCGATGCCGAGGAGGTGCCCGAGGCGGTGACCGATGCCGAGGCGGTGCCCGATGCGGTGCCAGAGACGGTTCCCGAGGCAATGCCCGAGGCCGAGGCGGTGCCCGATGCGGTTCCCGAGGCGGTCCCCGATGCAATGACCGAGGCGGTGCCCGAGGCGGTCCCCGATGCAATGCCCGATGCCGAGGTGGTGACCGAAGCAATCACATTCAGCTATCCGCCAAAGACTGCCGAGGCGGTGCCCGATGCGGTGCCAGAGACGGTTCCCGATGCAATGCCCGAGGCCGAGGCGGTGCCCGAGGCGGTGCCCGAGGCGGTCCCCGATGCAATGACCGAGGCGGTGCCCGAGGCGGTGGTCGAGGCAGTTCCCGATGCAATGCCCGATGCCGAGGCGGTACCCGAGGCGGTGCCAGAGACGGTTCCCGATGTAATGCCCGAGGCCGAGGCGGTGGCCGAGGCGGTGGTCGAGGCAGTTCCCGATGCAATGCCCGATGCCGAGGCGGTGCCCGATGCGGTGCCAGAGACGGTGCCAGAGATGGTTCCCGATGTAATGCCCGAGGCTGAGGCGGTGCCCGAGGCCGAGGCGGTGCCCGATGCAATGGCCGAGGGCGGTTCCCGATGCGGTGCCCGAGGCAGGGTCCGAGGCCATTCCCGAGGCGGGGCCCGAGGAAGTGTTCGATGCGGTGCCAGAGATGGTTCCCGAGGCCGAAGCGGTTCCCGATGCCGTTGTGGGACCCGAGGCCATTCCCGATGCGGTGCCCGAGGCGCTGTCCGATGCGGTGCCCAAGATGGTTCCCGAGGTCGAGGCACTTCATGTCTCCACAGGTCGTTCAGAGCACCTTCACGTCTCCACAGGCCGTCCAGAGCACCTTCACGTCTCCACAGGCCGTCCAGAGCACCTTCACGTCTCCACAGGGACCCCGGAAGGGGCAGGTTCCGCTCTGGTCGCTCAAGTGGCGAGTTCCTCCCTGGCCGTCTGCACAACTAAGATGGACTGATCCTCCTTGGCCACCTGAACTGTCTGGTCCCTCGTGGTCCCCTGAACTTTCGGGTCCACCCTGGCCACCTGAACTGCCTGGTCCCTCGTGGTCTCCTGAACTTTTGGGTCAACCCTGGCCCCCTGAACTGTCTGGTCCACCTGGGCTGCCGGTGGAGCCATTACTGCCTGTCCCTGTTCTCCTACACGGGCCTGGCCCTCCATCCCTCCCCCTGTTCTACCTCCACCAGTCCACCTCCCTCCTGGTCTTTTTGGTTTGTTTTTTTTTTTTGTTTTTTTGTCTGAGGAGCATCTGGAAGCTGCTCCTTAGAGGGGGGGTAGTGTCACAGTGTCTGTTCTGTGTCTCCCTGGGTGGCCACTAGAGGTCTCACTTCCCCTTATTGTCACCCCTTCAGAACTACATTTCCCACTAGCCTTATCTGTTCATCACTGTTCATTGTATTCAGCTGTCACCACTTACATTGTTTGCACCTGTGTATAACCCTACGGATTTGCTCTCGATGGCGCCGCAGTCCGTGTTTAATGTCACCCTGGTTTCGTGTTTCCTTGCTTTGTTCGTGTTTCGTGTTTTGGACTGATTACCTGGATTTTGACCATTGCCTGGCTAAGTTTATGATTTTTGGATTGCCCCAATAAACATACTGCACTTGGATCTACCTTTTTGTGCGCGTGTCGTGACAAGTGTGCACTCTCCTGAAGTCAACAACAATCTCCTTTGTCTTCTCCACATTGCGGATGACATACTACAGTTGTGTAGTGTGGGTTAATTGGGGCAGACTTGATGTGTTGCATGACTAGCCGTTTAAAGCACTTCATGAGAATAGGAGCAAGTGCAACTGGACTGTAGTCATTAAAGCAGGATGGAGATGACTTCTTCAGGACTGGAATGATGCTGGTAGCTTTGAAGCATATGAGGATAACAACCTCACTTAGTGAGATGTTGAAAATGTCTGTGAAGACATCAGTGAGTTTCACTGCACAGTCTCTCAGTACCAGTGGCGGCTACTGGTCTGTCAGAGAGGGGAAGCTCATTTTCGGCCTACATCATAAAATTGTCTATTTATTTAAAAGTAAATTCTGCCCTACGTTCCTAAGCAGTTTTTATTTCGACTGAACTTGAGAAATCCGCGATGGGACTGAGCGCGAATAGCTTCAGTGATTCCTTAAAGTACAGAATCGCTGTCAGTCAAAAGGAGATGCAGTCTTTCGACAGACCCTCCAATCATCACGCAGAAGCTCGGAGTCCGGGCCAGCCCACTCCCCATTCACCCCCAGAGACGCTGAGCGTCCGTGGGCGAGACATAATCGCAGCGTTTATCCAATGACCGTCTAGTTTCGAAGTGCTGAAAAAAACCATTCAAAGCAGCCCCATTGAAGTCAATGGACACTGGGCTTCAATAGGGAAATGCACTGTGACGCTGCGGGAATGTATGAGAAGGAAATCGAGTCAGCCGACCTGCTATATGTAACTGATTCTAAACGAACTCGTCTTTGAGATTAACGTTTTCTAACACATTTTTAGTCAATAAAATGTTAATACAATAGTACATATTTGACCATTAATTTTGTGACATTATAAGGGAAGCCGAGCTTCCCTTGCAGTCTTAAAGAAATCGCCACTGCTCAGTACACAATCAGGAATGTAGTCAGGACCCGGAGCTTTGCGTGCATTGATCCTGCTGAGGGATCTCCTCATGTTGTCTGGGGACAGCGTCATCACCTGATCACCGGGAGGAGGTGGAGTCTTCTGTGCACTGGTGCTGTTTTGTGCCTCAAAGCGAGTGAAGAAGGCGTTTCAGCTCCTTCAGCAGGGAGATGGTGCTGTCACAGGTCCATGGTGGGGGCTTGTAGTCCATAATGGTCTGTATCACCTGCCACAGGCTCCGGGTGTCTATACTGTCGCTGAAACGATGGGATAACCTCCTGGAGTACTGTCTCTTATCCTCTCTGATGCCACGGGATAGGTTGGCCCTAGCTGTCCTCAGGCCCACCTTATGTCCAGCTCTGAAGGCAGCATTCTGTGTCTTCAGGAGTCTGTAGACCTCCCCTGTTTGCCACAGCTTCTGCTTGGCCTGGACAGTGATGGCTTTTGTTACCGTTACATCATCAATGCATTTGGTGATGTAGGCAGTGACAGTGGCGTGGACATTGGGGTGGGTGGGGGGTTTGGGGGGGGCTCAAGCCCCTGCTCCTTTCGTCTAAAAGTGTAAAGTGCCCCTATCTTCTCATAGTAAATTATTATTATTATTATTATTATAAATAACAATAAGCCGCTAACAATAGTAATAAATGTGCAAACAATATTCTTGCTACTTAGAACTTATACACACTTAAATCACATTGTAATAACTCTCTCATAAATAAACCTTGCTTTACATACATTAATCCGCCTACCATGCTGACATGCTTGACACACCCACCAAACAAGAGAAAACATATCTCAAACCCTGTGGCACACGTTGCACACCATTTCCAGAAAACATATTGTTAAAACCGGAAACCATAGCAAAATGGTCCGTGTATCTTTTGGCATTTGATTTTTTGTTTAATTTTGTAAGTAGAAAAATGAAAAAACAGCTCCTTTTTCGTTTTTTAATTTTTTGCAAAAAAACGAAAAACAAGAATTCGGCTTAATTTTTAGTTTTTCGTTCAGGGTTGGAAAAATGAATAACAGCTTGAATAGTCGATTTCTACACGTGGGCGGGAATTAACTCCCCCTTTCTGCTGAGTGGTCAGACAAAAAAAAAGATCAAACCATGCTGTCATCAGTCTTCTGCAGGTTCCGCGCGGGCAGAATACTAGTCCTCTGCTGCAGCAGCAGTTGTACAGATTCTTAAACTTTTTTATTGCAACTACATTTGAATCTTTTTCTCATCAAACACCAGACAAATGAATGCTCGACACAACCTGTTCTGTGGCAGAGCCTAGGGCTTTCTTCTGTGAAGATATAAATTCTATGCTTTGCATCAGCTGTGGCCATGCCCGGTCAGCTATATCCTACCCGGTCCCCCAGTAAGCTTTGTTTGTTTAATTAATTATTATAAATATTATTAATTATTTCAAAATAAATATTTGAAACACTTAATACAAAAAGGAAAGAATAATGCTTTGACTTGGGTATATTCAGAGCTGGGTAGATTACTTACAAATTGTAATCCGTTACTGATTCCAAATTACCATAACAAAAAATGTAATCAGTAACTACTTGTTCCACTACATCTCCGTTTTAGGTCACATAGTCAGATTCTTTTTGATTAATTTTGACCTAACTCGGTTTATGACACTGATTAACAGAGTATAATCTTGACCATCGACCTAATTCACTGATGTCCGCGGGGGACAAACAAATGCCAGTTCCAGAATATAATCACGTTGGAGGACCTTGTGTAGTGTGGTTTTGAGCTTTACTTTTTTGTGGATGATTTTTCTTTTGTGATTTATTGCTTGGTAGAAGGCTCAAAGTGCGACCAAAAGTTTATTTGTGGCCTTGGTTCCCTGTAAGCCTTTCACTAATAGTTAAACAAACCTGAATCTACTATCGAAAGACGTGATATGCTGAATAAACTGACTACGGAAGGAGCAACTGAGATGAGTAGCACAGCTACTACTAAGTTACTTACCCCAATGATCTGTACATGAAAGTGTGCTCGTCCCCCTGGCATGGCTGACACGTAATCCTCCTTCGCACACAATCACCACAAATCACCCTGCATGAATATTTGGGATGTCATAATCTATTAAAATGCACTTTAGTTTTCCATATTTAGACCCACATTCCTTACGGAAAATTTAGCCATAGGTATTATCTAGTCTCGTAAAAGGTATAATAGTCTATCCAAGGTTGCGTTTTTTAAATTACACCAGCTCGTATAAAACATATACCACATATTATACTACAAATCCTCATGGTAAGAAGCATATGGTTTGATTAGAGCAAATAGCTTGTGTTTCTCTCACCAAGGTAGAGTTTTAGATGTTAGTTGTACCATATAACCAAATTTTACTACAAATCCATGGTAAACGTGGTTCTACTTTAGCATAGGTTGTTTTCATACCAGAGGGTTTTGATATTTACCAAACCAATAATAAGGTTGGTTGGTGACAAATATGATTAGTTGCACGGCATCTTTTTCTTTTAGCACCATCCCACTGTTGACCATGATTAGGCCGCCACAATCCACCGCATAGAAATACGCTTTTGCACATTTCAAGGCACTTCAGTGGACCTTAATGTTACCTGTCTTCTATCTATGTTAAAAATCTTTTCAAGATATCAATAGAAAAGTACGATATTCTTTTTTTTACCTCAAATCTGTATCACTTTAATTAAAAATAAGCAAAACAAAATGACCAATGTTTAACTTTTCACAGAGGCCGTCTCAGTCTCGTATAAAAAATCCCCAATACGGCGCAGTTGTTTAATAGGTATGTGGATACTGTCCATTAGCAGAAATTATTTTATTTGTATGCCCTTCTGACGTCACGACCTATGGCTTTTCCAATGAGGGAAACTACTAGGTTTTCCCCACTGCTTGAACTACCGCCCCACACAGCTATGATTCTACACAGACTTCGATGTATGGACGAACTTGTAAAACACTTATCTGCATCACGACATATATAGATATATAATTCACCATCATGCATTCCCTAATGCATCATTTCACTCACTGCATGGCGCTACGACAGTTATGCGACTTAAAGTATCCTTTGGTACACATTAGTTTCTTACTTAACCTTATCAGTGCTCATTTCCTGACTATTTCGCAAAGAAGAACATAAAATCTACACTCATGAGTCTTCATAGGCACAAGTTAAGGAAGTGCAAGACAGTGTATGAGCTCGTGGATGTTATGTAGTTAACCGCCTTCATGTTGAATAGAGCCCTTTTAGATACAACCTTACTCTGTCGACTGATTACTAACTGTGGAACGTTGTTGCTTGAGTTTAACTGCCTTATTTCATTTGACTTTATTGTCTCTAAAAAATCAATTTAAGTTTCTGTAATGTTTGTTTTAATTCTTCAGTTTACATGACTGCGTCTCGCTTTTCAATTGACCCCACAAATGTCCTAAATGTCCTTTTGAAAAGAAGCTCAGGACTATGTATGACTAATCCTCTAGCGCTTCCATAAATCACAGTTACCCATTTTAAGTATTGGTGTCCTTCTAATTAAGCCTTTTTTAAACACTCATATCACGTTTAAGTACGATATTCAATAAATTTAATGGAGGTATGGTATGCTAAGTAGACTAACTAGCTAGCGAGCTGGCTAACGTACAAATAAATGACAAAATGTATCCTTTTATTTTGTTGACCTTTGGTTGTTCTGATTTTTAGACGATTTTTCTAGCGCATGTCCTCAGGAGTCTTTGTCCTCTTTTTCCTGTCTTTGTGATGTACGTACTTTCTTTGGTCCACTATTAGGCTACTAGTCTGTGTGTGAAATAGCTCCTGTTGCTCGCGCTCCTCGTCTCAATAGTCTATTTTAACATATTTCACGTCCACCTCTTGCAATATAATTTTTGAAAAGAGCTCTTCAACATCTCCATTTTTTTTAGTTATTATCCACACCCTTATTTCTTTACCTACGTATATTTTATGTTAAAACTTATCACAGATTTACGTTAAGTTATATTATAGATGTTTGAGACAAATGCTGCATTTTTTCAGAATTTTCTTTCACTTCACCGGTTCTCATAATATTGTTCTGCGCTTTAGCCGCTGGCGTGTTTACCTGTCGATACTTTCCCAAGTTTTTAACACAACGCTTCCACTGTCTAGCGTATTTTAGTTTTTCTTGTATACCAATTTTCTTTTGTATAAAAAATGCAAGAACTGTAAACCAGCTTCTATCACATGAAATCATTGCATGCATCAACCAGAGACTCTGTCAGGAAAGTGGGACATCGATCGGGCCGACAGTCCGTGGTGAACTCCCTGGATTTTTAAACAGTTTAATAGCCATGTGGCTGGTTATAAGTCCAATATTACATAAAAATTTAACCCATTAATTCTTAATCGTTTTACAGTCCAGTTCCATCAGGGGATAATAGAAATGACAAAAGAAATCACTTGAGGTCAATGTGCTGGTCAATTCTGGTTCACTGTTGCCATTTAACAACCAATTAGATGCCAAAGAAAAGTTTAGTCATTCGTTAATCATGAGTGGGGGACGCTCTGTATTTTCGTACACACAGCACAGTGCGATCAAAAGGGCGAGATACTTTCTGCACATTAACATCGCGTCGATTCGCAAAACTGAAGATGAAGCTTTTCTCACCTATCACAACAGATTAAATGAAGAAGCTTCTTCCTCGTCAACATGTACTGTTTAAACATACACACACACACACACACACACACACACACACACACACACAGACAGACAAACATCTTTCAGTATTTTACTTAGAGGAAATAAATTTGAACACAAACAAATTGTGTGGCAGTGAGGGAATAATGTGACCTATGTTAGTGGAAAAAGATACACCGGTAAGAGATGTGGAGTCTAGTCATTATTCAATACCACATTGTTTTCTGAAGCATCTTTATAAAGAACAAACCCTCAGTATGGTAATCCAAAGATGATATAGCGCAACATAAATGTAGATAATTAGTATTATTGACCTCATTTTTTGTTTGTTTTAACTATAATGAGTTATTGAGTTTCTATAATAATAATTATAAATTGAAATAAATGAATAAAGACGTTTTCACCTCTGCATCCTCCGCATTATGAACTAAACAGCACGACTGTCACTATCATATATGGACACACTGCCAGTCCATAACTGGGTGTGTGCAGGACAGAGATCCTGAGATTGCTGAATGAGATCCCGGGAAAGAACAGACCCACACGCACTTTATCATCTGTTACCTGTATCTGAACTAGATTGACGAGAGCAAGCAGAATAACCAGGCTCAGCAGTTTTCTATTGACTTTCTCACTTCTGACTGAGATCCACCTCTTGGGTGACTCTCCTTCCTCTCTCCTAGTGTATTGCAGTAGTGAAAACCCTCCATCTGATCCTGAACGGTTTCGAGACAGTATAGATGAATCATCTCTGTAGTTTTGTTCTGGATGAGTGCTCCATCTTTATAGAAAGCAGCTCTGAGAACTAATGTTTTGTATATTTTAATTATAACAAGCGTAGAGGTCAGAGTATCTCCTCCATTCACACAGGATGAAACAGTACTCTCTCCCGAATCACCACCAGCTAGGCAAAAACAGAGGAAACATGAGCTGTTGGCAAACTCGTTAGACTAGATGAAACAATCTGGCAACAAAAAATTAAGGTTTTATGTTTTTAATGATAAAACGAGATGTTTTGTTTTGTACTGACCTGCCTCACGGAGTTGTTTTTTTTTTGCGCACTGACTGCATACATCACTTGGTTTAATATCGACCTGCTGTATGTATTTGTATTGGTAAAGTGGCCACGTGAAATAAATACATTAAATCATACACACAACTTATCACCGTGTTACAGTGAGATTACACAGGATGCATATTGTTTCATCTCCAGAATTCCAGACTGACACCAGTACACTCCAGTGTCTGATTTGCGGGTAAAGTTAAATGTTACAATGTAGAGCCTGTTTGTGATACCCACAGTGATGATGAACAACTCGTCTTCAGCCCCACCGCTCCTGTGGTATCGTTTCGCTCACTCTATCATCATCTAGTAGAGGTTTACTCCTGGTCTTTACATCTCAGAGAGAGAGATACCAATGTGAGTGTTTAAGATCTGCTGGGACTGATGATGCAAGATAGACTAGAGGAAAAAACACCTGAGAAGACCATTACAGCTCTTTTTGGAAATGTTTTAAAAAAATGTAAGCATGAAGATCTCCCCTTTTTAAATGGGTTTAACATTTTTTTTATAGTTGGGCCTATTTAATTTGATTTTCCTTTGCAGGTTACACTAATAAAAATAATATTACAGGATAACATCCCCCATCACAAATGAAAATTTTGTCATTCCTTCATCTCTACCCTCATATCGATCCAACCCCGACTACCCCGTAAAAGCTTTGGTTCATCTTCGGAACAACATTGAACGGTATTTTGGATGAAATCTTGTAGGCTTGTGACTGTCCTATCAGATCCGTGGCTTGGCGCTGTTGTTTTGGCAACACGCATCAGCAGTTGGGTATGAGTGTATTGCAGTGCCAGTTTTGAAAAAAAAAAAAAAAAAAAAAAAATTTTATTGCTTGTGTTTTTAATTATAATTTTTTTTTTATAACGATGACTTTCGTGTTTATTTGTCAACTCTTTTAATTTACTTTTTTTTTTTTTTTGCAACTGTCCATGAACCTAGACGGTAATATCCTGCAAGTTTGCTCCTCACTACGATAAAACTCTAAGAGTTGGCGACGGTGGATCCTCTGAAGCGTTTTTCCATCAATAGTTATTCGGTTAGCCACACTACTGTGAAGTGAATCGAGGATGTATATCCAAGCCGAAAAGGATTGAGGACTAGAGGGGACCTAGGTCGCAGTGGTGTGGCCCAGAGTTTTGAAGAGACAAGTCCATCGTCTCATGCCTACGCCCTATGTTTTATGTTGGCCTAACAAATCAGTTTCTTCTCCGTAATAAATGGGGATAGCTTTGGGCAAAATGTTAAGTTTCCGTAAGGAGTCTACGTTGTGCAGGCCTTCTTGCTTTTTTACGGAAACCTGGCTTAACGGAACAACAATCTTATTCCGATTTGGGAATTGATGTTTTTGGGGAACCCCATCGCTTGGACCGAACTCCAGCCTGTGTACCGGTAAATCACTTTGTGGTAGTATTATGTTCTTTACAGGAACAAAAACTGGTGTAAGAACAGTACGGAGACATTATTTACACATGATCTTTAATCTGTTTCCTGCCTATGATGAATTTTAATGAAGCCACAAGATTACATTTTTTGTATGTGAAGACAACAAAATTATGCACTTTATTCAAAACAATTCGTCCCTCCTCTGTGTTTCTCCACATTAACCGTAGCACCATTCTGGAGAAGATCACTCCGAACTCAAACATGGGTGTTATTCTATTTCTCATCGCTACATAACATTCCGATTGACACAATGATGGCAGATGTACTATTCTGACTATATTCTTGACAGAGTAATTTAAATGGCAGTCCATAGACCAGTCACAATTAAGCCTCCCGGTTTTCATTCCAACATATCTAAGTTGTGTTCAGAAGACACACAAAGCTTTTAACGGGTTGGAAAATGACAAGGGTAAGTGATTTAATGACAAACTTGTCATTTCGGGGTGGAGAAACCCTTTAATTATAATATCGTCAACATTTGTGTTCCATACATAGTCCATGCTTCAAGTGTATGATGATTGACTATCTCCCTCTGTTACGAACTGGAGAGTGGTAATTTCTTTACATTTTGAAACTGTGTGATTTCATAGCAAATAAATCATATGCCCTAAAACACCAAGAAAACTCTGATTCTCCTTTATATGACTCTAGAGGTATCATTTTATTTCATCATACAAACACACTCTCATACATTTCCTTCTTGCTTTAGTTCTGTCTCATGCAAACTTATTCCTGTTTAAACTCACCAGTGAACCCTACTGTCTGTTCTGAGGCTGGTAGGTTTGTGTTAACATGCTGGTTTTCCTCTCTCGCGCTGTCGCTCTGCACACATAAACTCCTGTGTGTTTATTCAGCAGCAGAACTGACAGTGTATTTTTCCTCCTCGGCAGCTCCCCTGCTTCTGTGCTGATCAGCAGGCTGGAAAATGTCTCATTTGGGGTTTTGTATTACCAAACATGAGAATTCATGTAGACTTTCACATTAAGTGAGCTTTTGCTTTTAAACTCCATAACTTCATGTCGTGTTTGGGTAATTCAGTCCTAGTATTCAGTTTAAACTGTCAAGAAGGCCAAGATCAAGCCTCGGGACTTACTTGGTCACTAGTAACAATTCATCATAAACCAATTTAATTTAAAACCAGATTAATTCAGCATCAGAATCAGAAGTGAAGCTTTAAGTGGCCATGGGTATGTGTTCACATATATAAGGTACTTTAGTTCATGTGACATGACAGAAGCGTCCGCGTGTGCACAGAATGACACTACAGAACAAAAACACAGTCATAATAAGAAGAATAATAATACCCACAAGTTTTTGACCACATGAAGCACATTACATCTTACCTGGGTGCACAATTAGAGTGTACCAGCTGCATGTACGCAGCCTGTAGAGTTTCCGTGAACCGCTCAGATCAAGAAGTCACTGGGATCTCCGTCAGTCAACCAAGCACTCTTCTGGGAGAAACACTTAAAAGCTGTCCTGGGCTCTATCTGAGATAGAAAATCAAACATTTAATAACGTAAGAAGGTGTCAGTTGACAATGAACTCTGTTGCGCACAGAGTTGGTTTGATAACTATCTCTCATTATAAAAAATCAATGATAGTAGGCATAAGTTGTGAAAATATTTAAGGCAGGATTTTAGTTCTCTCATTTGTAAACATCGAGTATGAGCCATTTAATGTATTTGTTAATGTCTATATAGTGATACTTGCTGGCTAAACAATGTTAGTCATATGAAAGATTGTTTAAATATGGGCGTCCCTTAGTGAATGACGCTAACTGGACTCGTTGAACATTGAAGGACATCAAGCAGATGTACACTGGTTTAAAATCATGTTTTGAACATAAGTTTGTGAATGTGAATAACTAAACCATCGTATCATACCAACTCCATCATGGGAGCATTATTGAATTCACTGTAATGTTGTGGTCATGTTTGTCACTACATAAGGCACGGGCTCCAGGACTGTGACCAAATGGTTGCATTTTGCGCCCATTTGATGCTGCAAACAAAACCGGCATGTAACAAACGACACGGGCACTATGGTCTTTTGAGGCACGTTGCACTGTCGTGACCGCGATCACCGTGTTGAATTGGATCACAACTCATATTTAATAGGTGATTGTTCATGAAATGATCAGAAGAATATTCTGTTTGCATTACATGAGAATAATCAAAAGCGGGCAAACTAAACGAAAGCAATTAAGCGAAACTAAACTGCACTATGTTTCAGCTGCACAGCACGGACCATTATCAGCGAAAAAAAAAAAATAAGCAGACCTTAAAAACGACACAAAAAGAAAGTGGAAATAAAATGAGGAAGTGAAATTATGCACAGAAAAACAATTTATTACATAAATTTATTTATAAATTGAAATTAGACACAGAATTAATTTACAATGTTTAAAGCAGCTGACTACAGTGATAAAAATCAAGGTGTGGGGAAATCACCGCTGTGTGTGTGCTCACAAACACTACAACATTTCTGAAATGGGATTTGTTTGGAAGTTTTATATTAAATAGGGTCTGAAAATGTAATTAACTTAAATATTAACTTGTTTTGTTGAAGGTTTGTATAAAAGTCGATGTAACGTTTTTTGCAGTCATGCACTCATATTCCACAACGAAAACAGCTCCTTGATTTTGCTTGTAATTGGCGGATGTTATAATATGAAAAAAAGATGGGCATAAACCAGTGTTAGTTTTGATTTCAGTTTGTCACGTAAAAGAAATCCATTATTTATTTTATATGTCCAATGTAAAATATATATTGATTTATACCATGATGTGTAGATACTTGTGATTGGAAAACAAGATATGTTATTGTGATTTTATTTATTTATTTTGTATTATTTATTTATTTATTCTATTTTGCAGCTTCATAAATTTAAGACTTTCTTATCCAAGTTAAGACTTGGTAAGGCTTTGATTTGTTGAAGACTGAATTAAGATTTTTTTTTGTACTTTTAACAGAGCCGCCACACAAAAACCCTGAATAAAGCGGATTATGTTAGTGAATTTTAAAGATTTCATAGACAATTAGATATATCATGGTCAACATTAACTTAGACAATGCAAAGAGTAAAAGTAGATAACTAAGTCAGATTTGCAACTAAACCAAAAAGAGCGCTAGGAAAGAGTTCAAAACCACATCCTTTAGATTAGCAGAGCTCAACCCACCATGACACATCAGCAGTCAGAGATACACAGCATTCAACAAAGTGTTTTGCACGTACAGTAGTTTACGATAAAAATCAAAATGTCTAAGTAGAGATTAAAAAAATAAATAAAAATTATTTCTGAACAAGAGGTGTGAAAGCAAAAACAGCATTATTATTGTACAATGCCTCATAATCAATATATACAGAAAGTGTAAACTATCTTTCATTTCAAGTTCAAGAAAAGGATCTTGTTTTATATGGAATTGACATTTGGCTTTTTAAAAATGAACGAAACTTTATAAAATTACTGAATGTTAACGTTATATAAACTGAACCCCTAAAACTTTTTTTTCACAACTATCAAAATAATGGCATTACAAAGAAGAAAAACACAATGAAAATGAAAAAATGAACGCAGTCGTCAGTCGCACAAATATAACCAGGCTCTTCAAATATGCATCTTCGTTGTTAATGTGGTTTTCAACAACACAAGATTCGTTTTGCATCGGGTAATCGTGGATTCTGAAGTGCATTGCCACAGATTTTCGCTTACCGTTTCGCAGTTATTTTCGTGTGGGGGGTGTTTGTGGTAGTGACACAAACCTCTCGTGGGGGACACGCGGGCTTAACAGTGATCTACTCTGATTGGATATGAGCTTTTTGATGGACAGGTGCTCTTGAGACTGGAAAGTCCAGAGACGCCACTCAGTGGCACGCATATTTGAAACCTGTTCATGAGGTAGATTGCCTGGGGAAGGAAACTGTTCTTGTGCCTGACTGTCCTTGGTATTATGCGGTCTGAAGCGCCGGCACGATGGCAAAAGAGTTCAAAAAAGGGGGTAACTATGACTGATATGGGCTCCAGGATGTGATTTTCTGAGGCCCATTTTCCTCACTCTGGTACTGTATACAGTTCATTGAAGGGAGGGCAGGGAGGCACCA
Organism: Cyprinus carpio; assembly: GCF_018340385.1. Lineage (NCBI taxonomy): Eukaryota > Metazoa > Chordata > Actinopteri > Cypriniformes > Cyprinidae > Cyprinus > Cyprinus carpio. The sequence continues at coordinate 10,679,678 of NC_056574.1, read as the reverse complement.
ATGATTCCTTTCAGCAGTTCCGAACCGTTCGCTGTTAGTGCTCTGATGTCCTGATTTTGTAAGCTGCCTGAACCAAACCAGACAGTTAATTGAAGTGCAGACAGGACAGACTCAATGAACGGCTGAGTAGAACTGGTTTTCAGCAGCTCCTGTCCGGGCAGGTTAAACTTCCTCAGCTGGTGAAGGGAAGTACAACCTTTGTTTGGGCCTTTTTAACAATGGGAGTCCAATGTGATTGTCCCACTTCAGGGTCCTGAGTGATTTTCTGAGCCCTTTTTCCTCCCTCTGCAGGGATGTAGTACAGTTCTTGAAGGGTAGGCAGGGGAGCACCAATAATTCTTTCACAGTCCAACCGTTCTCTGGAGTCTTCTGATGTCTGATTTTAGTAGCGTGAACCAAACCAGACAGTTATTGAAGTGCACAGGACAGACTCAATGACGGCTGAGTAGAACTGTTTCAGCAGCTGTGGCAGGTTAAACTTCCTCAGCTGGCGAAGGAAGTACAACCTTTGTTGGGCCTTTTTAACAATGGAGTCAATGTGATTGCCCTACTTCAGGTCCTGAGAGAGATGGTGGTTCCCAGGAATTCTGAATGACTCCACTGCAGCCACAGTGCTGTTCATGATGGTGAGTGGGGGAGTGCAGAGGGGTTTTTTTCCTGAAGTCCACAATCATCTCCACTGTTTTGAGAGTGTTCAGCTCCAGGTTGTTAAGACTGACTACACCAGACCAGCCAGCTGCTCAACCTCTTGTCTGTAAGCAGACTCGTCACCGCGTCCTGGATGAGGCCGATGACTGTAATGTCGTCTGCAAACTTCAGGAGTTTGACAGAGGGGTCTTTGGAGGTGCAGTCGTTGGTGTAGAGGGATTTTAAGAGCAGAAGATGTGGAGAGAACACATCCCTGAGGGGCACCACTGTTGGTGGAGCAGCTGTTCGACATGAATTTCCCCAGTGCAATAACTAGCTGTGTGCAGTATCTGTCAGAAAGACTGGTGATCCACTAACAGATAGAGCTAGGAACAGAGAGCTGGGTCAGTTGGTTCTGGAGGGCTGTTGGATGATGGTGTTGAACAGCCGAACTAAAGTCCACAAACAGGATCCTCACATAAGTCCCTGTTTTGTCCAGATGTTGCAGGATGAAGTGCAATCCATTGTTGACTGCATCATCCACGGACCTGTTTGCTCGGTAAGCAAACTGCAGGGGGTCCAGTAAGGGTCCAGTGATGTCCTTCAGATAAGCCAGAACCAGTTTTGCCAAATGACTTCATGACGACAGACATTAGAGCCACAGGTCTGTAGTCGGTTAAGTCCTGTTATCCTGGGGTTTCTTTGGAATGGGGATGATGGTGGAGCATTTGAAGCAGGACGGCACTTCACACAACTCCAGAGATCTGTTGAAAATCTTTGAAAAGATGGGGGCCAATTGGTCAGCACAGGTTCTCAGACAGGCTGGTGTAACACCATCTGGGCCTGGTGCTTTTCTTCTTTTGTTCTTCCTGAAGACCTGGCGCACATCGTTTTCACCTGATTTGAAGAGGAGGAGGTGTGAGAGGGGGATTTCAGGAGGTGTTAACGCTGTTGTGTAGAGAGATGATCAGAATGGATGTGGGGTGTTTCAAATCTACAATAAAAACTCATCTTTCAGGTCCATTAGCAAGTAGTTGATTAGCCTCGGTGCAGGGGGGATGGTGTCTGTAGTTGGTAATGGCTCTCAGTCCTTTCCATACTGAAGTTGAGTCGTAGGAATTAAACTGGTCTTCACAACTTTTTAGAGTAGGTCCTTTTAGCCTCTCTAATCTCTTTGTTCAGTGTGTTTCTGGCCTGATTATACAAGACTCTATCCCCATTTCTACTGTAGGCATCCTCTTTGGCCTGATCTAAGATGTCTGAGTTTTGCATGTAAACCATGGCTTATCGTTGTTGAATGTTAAATAAGTCCCTGGTAGGAATACATATATCCACACAAAAACTAATGTAGGATGTTATGGTCTCTGTGAGTTTGTCCAGATCGGTGGTAGTAGCTTCAAAAACACTCCAATCAGTGAGGTCAAAAAAGCTTGCAAAGTCGCTGTCTCTGTTTCGTTGAGGTCCATCTCTGCGCCAGTCTTTACTTAGCCAGGTTTAGAGGATTTTAAGTTTTTTGCCTGTGTAGGGTCGGTATAAGATGAACCAGACAGTGATCAGACAGTCCCAAAGCTGCTCGTGGAACAGAGTGATATGCATCCTTTATTGTGGTGTAACAGTGATCCAATATATTACTGTCTCTGGTGGGACATGATACATGCTGTCTGTATTTTTGGCAGTTCACGGGAGAGATTGGCTTTATTAAAGTCCCCAGAATGGATTAAAACAGAGCCGGGTGTTGTTGTTCTGTCTCTTTGATCTGGTCAGCGAGTTTCTGTAAATCCAGGCTTACGCGGCACTTGCGAGAGATGTAAACGCTCACCAGAATGAACGAATGAAACCCCCGCGGTGAATAGAACGGCTTGCAGTTGACAAAAAGCACTTATAGATCTGAGCAGCACATCTTCTTTAACACAGTTACATCTGTGCACCACCGCTCATTGATATAAAAAGCATGTCCCGCCACCGCGGGTATTTCCCCGCTGATTCTGCGTCGCGGTCCGCTTCTGAAAAGCTGAAAGCCCTGCAGATGGAGCGCCGCTGTCCGGTATGGCGCCATTGAGCCAGGTTTCCGTGAAAACACAGAGCACCAGAGTGTGACAAATCCTTATTTGTCCGGGAAAGCAGAAGGATTTCATCCGCTTTGTTGGGTAGAGAGTGCGGAGATTTGCCAGATGGATGCTAGGCAACGGCATTCGAAATCCGCTTCCATGAGTCTATACGAGCAAACACAAGCTCTCTTTCCCCGCTTGGCGCTTTTTGAAGCGCTTGATCAGCCTGCTGCGGCTTGAAAGGCCAACCGCAAACAACGGCTGATTCAGTAAAATCGTCCGAAATAATTGAAATACCGTAAAAACGATTTGGTGTGGTGTGTTCTGCCAGAATGTTCAGCAGTCCATCCACTGGTGAAACTTTGATCGTGGTTTGACAAACAAAAAAACAGGAAAAACGAACAAAAACACTAGTACAAACACTGGAGAGCCAAGCACTGAAGCAGCCGCTCAAGGGCGTACCATCGAGGCACCTATCATATAATATCGAATTTAAATAGATCATATATATATATATATATATGAATGAGTAGGATCTATATAGTTTATATAATATGCATAATGGGAAATGATCTACTTGCATTCCTAATTTTAATTCATGGGGATAACATGGCCAGTGTGCCATAGCATAATGGGAAATGATCTACTTGCAAACAAACACTAGAAATTCGAAAAACATGACATTCAACTACAACCACCAGATTGCTCTAGAATCATTACAAACGGCTAATTTGCCAGTTCCCCATTCCACAGATTTTTCTCAAACAAGTTTTTGTATTTGATAATGTTTTAAGAAATTATTAATTCATTATAATAATAATAATAAAAAAAATGACTTTCAGTTTGCAATCATGTCAAACCTGTATGTAGTGTTGTGTGGGTTTTTCTTCCACCGCAGATGTGATGTGGTGCCACTTGTTCAGTTTTTGTGTGTTGTCTGCATTGTTGCCACCCGGGGGGGCCCATCGGTTCAGTTTTTTTGTGTGTTGTCTGCATTGTAACTAACATTGCATTGTGAAAGTGTGGAAGGGCTGCAAAAAAAAAAATCAATATTTTGTAGTCTCCCATTGAATTCTATGGGTGATATTTTGGCAGTGGGGGTGGATGTGTATGAAAGGGTAATCATCCTGCATTGTGAAAGTGTGGAAGGGCTGCCACTTAGTGGTACGTTGTGGTGGATTTAGTGATTTTATTAGACGAATTAAAAATAAAAAGCATCGATTTTATAATTCATTTCAATAAAACCCCAAACACCAACAAACAGAAATATATCTAACCAAACTAACAAACAACAATATAACAATCAAAGCTACTAAGTGTTGGCAACCATACACTACAAATAGATAAAAACCATACAAAGTCTCATGCCATTTAGACATTTAGATAAAGGGAATATTTTTATATTATTATTATTATTATTTACAGCAAATGTCATTTATTGGTCAAAAAGACCCCAAAACAGCACTTAAGGGTTAAGATACACTCTTTAATAGCATTTTTATAATGTGTGTATATGACGAGATGATCAAACTCACTTGATACTGTCAGTGTAACTTCATCACTGTGTTTTGAGCTGCGTGATCCTCCTCTCTCTGCTCCATAACAGGAGTGTTCACCTGCGACAGACTCAGTAACAGGACTGAATGTGTGTTCCTTTAGTTCACTGGAGTTGGTAGAATGCACCCCGTCTTGTATACCATCTGTACTCCCAGCTAGTGACTCCTTCACCATCAATGTCACATCTGAGAGTGACTGTCTCTCCACTGAATACATGTTGAGCAGGTTTAATGCTTACTTTGGCTTTTGGTCTTTCTGTACAATAACAACAACAACAATTCACAATAAAAAATAATGTACTATATAATATAATAAATAAAACATGCAAATTTAAGAGGGTTTCAAACCCACAATCTATAGGTTAATAGCAGGTTAGATTACAGTAACTGATGACTGAGAGTTTAGTAATTGAAGTCATCATCTGCATTCTGAAATCAAAATCTTACTTAAACTTTTTCATCCACTGTGGAAAAACACTTAAAACTGCTCTGGTATCTAAAAACTGATAAATCACTCATTAATAACATGTTAAACTTGTGTGTGTATGTGAAGAGATGATCAAACTCACGTGATACTGTCAGTGTAACTTCATCACTGATGTATGAGGTGCGTGATCCCTCCTCTCTTCCCTGCTCCATAACACACGGAGTATTTACCCTGCGTCAGACCTCAGTAACAGACAGACCTGAATGTGTATTTCTGTAGTTCACTGGAGTTGTCAGAATGCAACCGTCTTTATACCATCTGTACACTCCCAGCTAGTGACTCCTTCACCATCAATGTCCCATCTGAGAGTTACTGTGTCCCTCTGAATACATGTTGCAGAGCAGGTTTAATGCTCACTTTGGCTTTTTCATGTTTCTGTACAACAACAATTTACAATAAAAATACTGTAATGAGCTGCTTCTACTCTGGAACCCAGTTGCCTGATTGTAAAACTAAATGCTAAATAAGGTAAGACTGAAGTGTTGTTCTCTGTAGCTGTTGGGCAGTATGGTTACTTGTATCTTATGAAATCATTTGCACATTGTGCAAGGAAAGTACTTGCTACTGTAATATCTGCTCCCTGCTAATGGTCATTTATAAAACTTGTTTAAAAAACTGTGTCTTTACTAATCAAATTGTTTATTTTCTCATCTGGTTTGTTACCATTAGCGAGATCAAAAACCCATATGTCTATGAATTATAAGAGTCATAATTCACTCACCTTCAGTGTGTCCAGAGTGGATGTGTGAAATCACTCACTAAAAACACAAAGAGAAAAAACTCATTACAGTGTGAACATAAAAACTAAAAACTATACTTTATACATAAAACATAAAAGTAAAGCCATAATTTTACTCTCAAATGTTTGCGTTTGTAAAAAGCATTTTTTCTAGATGTAGTGGCATCTGAATGAGTATTTGAGTCTTTCTGAATACAGTGAATGTTATGAGCAGTAAACTCACATTAAAGAATATTGTTGTAGGACGACATGCTGGTGTGGTTTCAGATAACACTGAAACATTGTTTGCATGTTTTATAGATTTCATCATTAAAGCAAAGAGAACTTGAACTTGTTTAGGGAACTTGAAGCAGACAGTCTGATAAAGATGCACTTTTACTAACTGTGTACTAGTGAACATGTACTAAAGTATCAGGGACAGTAAACTGTAAAACAAGACAACAGAACTGATTCAACAAACACCATCCCAAACACAGTACAGTACAACCTGAATTAGACTGCTGAACAAACACACTGATCTACCCCCTCACAACAGAGTACATTTCTCTTTCACAAACAGCACTAACTTTCTCCTTCCTCACTCTCAAACTCATCTTTCACCCTCCATTAAACATGGAGCGGGATTAGAAACTCAGAGCAACAAGAAAAGACAAATCTAGGAACACTAAAACACTTGATCATTTACATAATATAATAGCAATTACCATCAACTGAAACAAAAGAGAAAAAAAAAAATAACAAAACACAACAAGAAGTAAACTGACCGTCCATACTGACTGAATGATGACAGACAGTTAAAGACACAGACTGTTAAAGCCTCAAGACTTCCTGAAACCTGCAGTCAGATATTTAGCCTAGGAACATCATGACAGATCTAAAGACATGCAAATGTACCTCATGTGTTACAGAAATATTTTGATAATATTGATAATCTAGTCACGTTTTCAGAAAATGCCACTCTAACATGCATGTTTTCTACACAAATGTCTCATATGTTGAATCATATTTATCAAATCGATAAGCACTTAGATTATCATTATGAGAATAAGTAATATTTGGTTTGTTTATTGAATGAGGGAAGCAGCAGCAAACTAATGAACGACTGCATCTCGTCCATCACAGATTAATTGTCCACTGACCTAAATAGATGCTGGTTCTCATATATCAAGACAAGGGATGAGAGTCATGGAACTCCAGTTTTATGTTCTTCGGTTTAGTTCTTGAAGATTTTTTTTTTGATTATGTCTTTCGTCGGTTAGTTCTGGAAGATTTTTTTTGGGGGGGGGGGGGGGGGGGGGGGGTGGAGGGGGGGGGGGGGTTTGCAGTCCTATCTTAATACCATCAGCAGTATTCTTCATGTAAAAGGTCACAAGTGTTTATTGTCATTTTCACAGATCACGTATTGGAAAAAAAAAAAAGCAAAAAAGTTCCTGTGAGGAACTGTAGGCTCTGGACAACAAAGCAGTGATACAACAATACACAGGTGTATTGACACAAATTTATTCAAACTATGTTTTTTCCCCAAGCACAAACTTTTTTAAAATCTTTTTTAAAACACATGAACCCATTCAACCTGCAGTCGTTTCATCTCAGTATGCATTAAGAGGATGCAGTGGTTCATTAAACTCTCGCCATTTACCACATTTATGGCATTTACAAACTGCACAGTTTACTCGTGGAGAATTATCACTCATCCAAAATTCAGATTTTGGGCCCGTCATCCTCCCACAAGAAAACTATCTGCCATTTTTACATCCTCAAAAAAACTCATTCTGTATGATTTATAATCTGTGTTTATAAGCAGTGACCTCAATTTAGGTCCTTCAAGAAAGTCCCCATGAGTTTGTGTGTAAGGTTTAAGTCCCCATCGGTATAGAAAAACATATGCACACACACTAACAACACACACAAACAACACACCACACACAACACACCACAACACACACATAAGTATGTTGTGTAAAAGAAAAAAAAAAAAAAAAAAAAGAAAGAAGAAAAGAAGGAAAGAACAACGGATCTTTTTTCAGGGATCAAACCTGCAAACCTGGACATAATCAACAAGTTGCATCAGAAATTGATTTAGATTTACCAAACCCCGCAGAAACTCTAGCACATATTTTTAAATGCTCATTATGAAGCAGTCATACCTGAACCTCAACAGCTATCAGCATTTTTCTGCTCATTATTTGCACACGTTAGTTGAGCATTTCTCCTGAGCGTGAAGCTAGCTTTCATGAGAATGAATTCGAAAGAATGCTCGTTATGCGCTCGACTAAGTTCACTAAAGTGTAAACGCACTGTTTAATATATGTTTTTTTAGGACAGCTAATAAATCATATATACACACAAACAATTACAGTTGTAAAGATGCAAGCTTTGTTCTAGACAATGCCCCAAAGAAATGTACAGTCAATCAAGCAGTCTAATTTAACAAAAGCATCAAATAACAAAAAAAAAAAAAAGAAAAAAACAATGTATGAAGCTTCATATTAACACAGTACATATTACTCAGTACATATTACAGTACAATAGACAACACACTGTGCAGAACTAAATTATAATCTTTCCTGTTTCCTATTTAATCAGCTCACTGCTTTTTCACAAACAAACAATCATAAGCACAGGAAGGCAGATAAATAACGAATCTGGCCACCTGCAATCAGTTGCTCATCACTAAATCCAGCACCTAAAGCATTGATGATCCTGGTCATTCTTCTCTCCTTCTCAACCTAAACTCATCAGCATCCTGGGATTGACAGTTTCTCATCTGGGCATTTATTTAATATGAGCATACATAACGTCACTAAATCCAGCACCTGAAAATATAGAAATGCATTTTTATATACAGTGTTTAATTCCGTTCTTCTCCAAGATGCTTGTAGATACAGTTTTCAGTGACTCCATGTGATCTGTGACAGATTTTTTTAGTCTGACACTCACCTTGATCTGTTTCAACTTCTGTTTAGAGTAAACGTTGTCACAACTCTCAGTGCTGTTCCCTATAGAATATGCAAACAGTTAACACAGTGCCTTGTGAATGTATTCATACCACTTCATTTTTTCACATTTTGTTTTTTGTTGCTGCCTTATGGTTTTAAACTGCTTTGAATTAGTCCACCCCCCCACAACAATCTATTCAATTCAAATCCATACATTATCATTTCAAGTTTGATTTGTATAGCACTTTCTTTACGATAAAAAGAAACAGGTTCAGAAACAGGTTTGCGAAAAAGCCACATCTGTGGAAGAGTTCAGAAAAAAATTTGTGCTTCATTGAAGGTTCACAGAAGCATGTAGTCTCTGTTACTCTTAATGGAAGAAGTTTGAAACAGCAAACTGAACAGCTGATGGAGAAGGGCTTTGGTTTGAGTGGTGACCAAGAATATGATGGTCACTCTAGTTGAGCTCCGTGATCATATGTGGAGATAGGAGAAATCTACAGAGGGACAAACATCACTCCAACACTCTGCCGATCCAGTCTTCATGGTGGTGTGGTCCTCTCTTCAGTTACAATGAACCCAAACACACAATGAACCTAAACACACAGCATCAGAGAGTAGAAGCCTGCGGCAACTCTGTGAATGTGCATAGTGGCCCAACCATGGCCTGAGCTTGAACCCAGTCAAATATTTCTAAAAATGTGCATCTGCCCCCATCCAACCTCAGAGTTTGAGAGGTGAAGAGGTGAGGGGAAGAATTGCATAATTTCCAAATGCTGATGAGCAAATCTTGTTGCATCAAACAAAAAAAGACCGCGAGGGTTGCAAAGGTGCTTGCAGCCTAAATAATCTTTAGTTAAGAATGTATGAATACTCATGCAATCAACCTATTTCAGTTTTTTTATTTTTTCATAAATTTACGAAGTTGTGACAATTCTGTTTTTTGCTTTGTCAATATATATGATTGTATGGAGTGTAGGAATGATGGTGGGGGGAAAGTAATTTAAAGCAGTTTAACATAAGGCACCAACATAACAAAATGTGAAAAAAATGAAGGGGATATGAATACTTTTCGCAGGGCACTGTATGTATAATTATTTCATTTTAGAATGATTGCAAGTTAAACAAAATTAACTTATGGATCAGGTGAGATTCACAACGCACATCTATAAACAGGTGTTTAGGAAAATACTGCCATGATTTTTTTTCTTTTTAGAGTTATTTAAGAATTAAATCAAAATCAGAGCCACTATTCTTATGAATACAATTAGAAAATCATAAAAATAGATCTTTTTGTTTTGGTTTACCTTTGTTTTCTTAATTTTTCTTCAGTTTCTTTGTAGATTTGAGTTCAATCTCAGCATAGGTGAGAGTTCAGGTCACGCGCTGTCTTAAAATGAAAAAAGAAAGAAAGGAATAAGACACTGGGTTTCCTCTGTAAACATACAGTGATCAAAAACATTGATTCAGTTAATAATATCTTTAGAAAAGAACTACTGTTTCAGTTTAAAAACACTTTAAATTACATCATTAGTTACCTGTGCTTGTCTTTTTTCTGAACCGTTGCATCAATAGAGTCATAAATATGAGCAGTTCCTGTAATACATTAAATAATTTTCCATTATATATATATATATTATTTTTGTCATTCATCTTTTGAATTAACACTCACTTATAAATAAAATAAAGCATTAGACAAAATATTTACATAAACTTTTTACAAAATAAAACCAAATGCATCTACTGAAACATATATGTCAGACACAACAAATACCATATTCATCTTTAGAGTGATGTGAAAATAGTATCTTAGCATGTGCCATCATTCAATGGTAGTTAAAAGTTATTTCTAAGTTTTCTTCTTATCTTAGCTTGTTATGATGTTTTGGTGCTTCTCATTTCGTGGTTAATGGCTTAAACAGGTTTTAAAGATCTGACCAGACAGCCGTGTGTTGTTGTCTTTCTTGGGCGGCATCTACTCTGGTTTTCTGACTTCTTGATGTCTAGGATGCTGTCTTCTGCGGTTGAACTGGACACTAGAGGGAGAACTTTACACCCTAGCATCAAACATAAACAGTTCGTGTTAGCTGTATAACAGGTTTTGAGGAAGTTGGCGGCAGGGGGCGGGAATAGGACCTGGGGGAAAGAAACCACCTTTTATACCATTCAGCCAGAACATGTTTGAGGAATCATTGTTGCTTTGAGTTGGTTATTTATTTTTATATAACATGTATGCGTGTCTGTTTTAAAACAGTAGTGAGCGCCCTTGCTGCCGTGGCTTTGTCAGAATTCAGCTGCCATTTCAAGACAGAAATCCTAACCGAAACCGAATTGATACATTGACTTATTTGGGAATGGGCTTATACATGTGCATCAGTGGAGCAACAAATGGACCCCTCCAACACTCGTAATTTCAATATACAATTTCTCAGCCTGACGAGATTGAAATATACCTAGAAATCTACTGAATAACTAGCCAACATATCCAGACTTATTAATATGGAAAGAGACAGCTGAGGACGCAGAAACAGTTTACATGATTGTAGACGGCAGCGATCAGAGGTACTGTCTGCAAATAGATACCGGAAATATGAATAATTTTTATTTCTTACGTGTGAACCTCTGACTCAGTCATCCAGCTCATGGTCACCTCTCCTCTCTCTGAGGTTCTAGCAGTAGTAGAAAACCCTGATGGAATTTGAGACCGTAGAGATGATCATCTGTGTAGGTTGCATTATCCGGAATGAGTGAATGGATCTTTAGCGGCTTCAGCTCTGGTGTTTTGCGTGAGGTGCCTATGAATATCAGCAGGCTGACAGTCAATGAAGTGATTTCCTGCAGTACAGCTAGAAAGGACTCTCCAGAATCACACCAAATACCGAAAACAAGGAGGACACTTGACGATAATAGCATGGTAAAGAGTTAGCTTTATATTGAACAAACATACCGGCTTACATTAGATTAGTATTCTTATTGACCAAGACTGATTTTTGTACTGACCTGTCCCAAGCGTTTAACTCTTTTTTAGATTTTTTTTTCTGCCCTACAGCTACATATCTGTCTCCAGTTACTTAACCATGCTTTAGTGACGGAAACTGCAGTGAAATAAATACCAAGAGCACAGACTCAAGTATGCGTACAGTGCTTTTACCGAGGCAATATAGAATGACCAGATGCCTGACTTGAGGGCCATGAGTGCACATCCAGTGTCTGATGTGTTGGGGGCTCACTTACTTGAAGACCAAGTATGTGCATAACCAACATTTGAGGGCGACAATCTTCCACTGTGCACTCACTGCATATCTGGTCACTGTTCATCTATCAGGAAGTTAATCATTGGTCCTCAAGCTTCAGACATAGAGAAGGCAGATGGAACTGTGAGATCTGTGGACTGATGATCAGAGAGACTTAGAGGAGAAGTTCCTGAGAAATGTTACCAAGAAATGCTAAGAACATATAACTAATAATAAAATATATAAAATAGATGTGAATCAGGCTGAGACATTTTTAATTTAGTTATACCTTCATGCTTCATCAGGTGAACTGGTAATATGATTAACATTTGGACATAAACAGGTCCATGCTTCACGATGTTAATGACAAATCTTCCCTGTAGAGAGCTAGCTGATATGATTGCTGCAGTCTGTAAACAAGATATGATTTTTACACTTATGATTACTACTGTTTGTGTATAACCCACTTCCATGTAGGATTGTTAATACCAGCGATCTTAATCATATCTGCTGATCCCCTACAGTCATATCTGGATACCAGATACATCAGATACATGAAAATCAAACATGAACACTTTGTGAAGTAGGAGCAAAATGACTGACAGTGCATCGGTGGGCATTCTATTTCTATGCGTGTGGGTCTCAAATCCTTGAATCCAGTGAATCTGGCAATTTATGTGCCCCACATACCATAAACAATACTTCTGACTTTCATAAAACCAGTTCATTCAGATGTTACCACATGAAGCACATTATGGAGCTGTATACCTCACAGATCAGACCGTCATCTCAATATCCTTAAGCAAACCACTTGTTTCAAAAAAGAACAAGTTTGCACTGTCAGGGTCTGTCTGAATAGAAACATCACACAGTACATGAAAAGTGTGTGTGTGATGTATGAAGAGTTGATCAAACAATACATACTCACAGTATGAAATTTGTGCAGTAGTTTAAGTGGTGCCACAGTCAGAGTGGAAGGATGCAATTGTCTGCTCATATAAAATTGCAAAAAAGCATGGAGTTCTGACCACTTCCAGCTTTGTATCCAACCCCCGGTACCGAATTTCCATGAAATGTCAAAAACAGTACACACTCACAATGCCTTGCAGCTCGTTTTTAACAGGGGAAGACGGTTGCCAGGGATCAGCTTGTCCTCACTTGTGGCCGAGTCAGTCGTCCAGTGGGTCTGGTACATTAATCATCTGGGTTATGCAAAGAAACACACCCAAATTTAGACTTTGATGGAGGATAACCGCTCTGTGTTCATTCCATCCTGTCTGCGCACCAAAATCTTAGGTCATAGCTCTACACCAGAAAAACAATCAGATTCCAAGAGCCCAATATACCAGGTACTGTCAGAGAAAAATTCGGTTTGTCAGTCAACAGACAACATCCTAGGTCAGGCAAGTTGTCTGATAACCCAAAACCCAGTACACTAAGCCACAGTCTTGTCTGGTACACCAACAACCAGTGTTTAGTTTCTGTAGCCCAAAACTGTAATTCACTAGTCTTCTATCACCAAGAAGTTTATGGAAGCATACGACCAGCGGAGAGCCAGAACAGAGTGATAATGCCACAGAGTTATTGTATGATTGGTAGTCACATATTTCTGACGAACACCCCAATATGCTTTTAAAACAAACATCACTAAACTTGACTTCCCATGAATGTATCCCTCTTACCTCTACCCTATTCATGACAAGAACAAAAACAGACTTTCGTTGAGGCAACACACAGTCATAAGACCCCTCCCTAAACAACAAATGGAACAATTATATATTATACAGTATGATACATACACACCTAATAATATGACTTATCAGTGAATTAAATAATCAAGAAATGTCAGGTAGATAATTGCGCTATTTAATTCTTATTGAGTTATTCTATAACTGATCCATTATGATTTAAATGCGAATTAATTAAAATTGTTTTAAACATCGTCATAATGAATGATAGAAATAACATTGGGAATGAATAAGAAACGGAGAGTCTAAACGAACGTAATATCCAATGCGCATACGAGTAATTGTAAACCACAAACACAAATGTATGATTGCTCTCTTTGGCCCCGAACCCACCACAAGTTTGCATTTGAGGAATCCTCCTTCCGATACCTTCAGCAGCCCATATGAAGTAAATGAATAAGACAGTTACAGCATCTATGCTGACTAAAGCAGCAGTCATGATAAATGTAAGGTAAGCCTTTTTGAAACTTTTTGAAAACATACCGGTCCACTGTGTTTTTAAGACCCTCAGAAAAGGCATTTTATTTTTAAATAAACCAAAACCCATTGAAATTGAAAGATTGAAAATAAAACGCCAATTGGATATTATATGAACTTAACTGCTTCAGTAGGATGCACTGCGTTGATGCCTTGTTACGCTCAGTGAAGTCCAGATACACCACACAATGTTGGCTTTGGTCATATTTTTTTACTATACACAATAAATTTAATATGAATTTTAAAACTATCAAAAACCAAATGGGTTATCTAAGTTTATGCCGCTTTTCGTCGAAGTATGAAATTTAAAATTGCTACGCTTTACCTTATTGATTCCCAAGGCTCAACCTACTTGTTGTTAACAATCAATGCCTCGATGCGACATATAAAATCAAACTAAGAGAATGAAATCAATGGATAGTCAAGGGGGAGGAGGGGAAAAGAGAGTGTAGGAAGGGGCGAAGGGAAAAAAAAGGGAAGAGGAAAAAAAAAGGGTAGGAGATCCTTGGAGGATGGAGAAGGAGGGGGGTGAAAAGAAAAGGTGTGGAGGGAAGATCACAAAATCTAGAAACGGGGGAGGAGAGAAGAAGAGGGATGAAAAGGAAAGGAAGGAGAAAGGAAGGGAAAGAAGTGAAGGGAAAGGGAGAGACAGAGAGAGGGAGAGGAAGTGAGGAGGAGGAAGGGAGGAAATGAACGAGGATAGGGGACAAAAGGAGGGGGAAAAGATGGGGAACGAGGAAGGGGGAGGATGGGAAAGACAGTAGTTAGAACAGGGAAAGGGGAGAAGAGAAAAAAAGAAGATGAGGGAAGTAGGAAAGGAAATGTAAATGGACACCAAAAAAAAACAATACTATTTTTCAAGGATGGAGGGAAGAAGGGGGAGGGAGAGGTGGGAGGATAGGCTAAAGTAAGTAGGATTCTCAGGAAGACAGAGAAGCAGAGAAGATAGGGGGAAAAAGAAGAAAAAAAGGGAAAAGCAAAAGAGGGGAAAAAAGATTGAAGAAGGGAAAGGGAAAGAAAGAGGAACCTGAGGTGGGGGGGAGAAGACAGAGGTCTGAGATTATGAAAGGGATGGGAGAGAGAAAGCTGGAAGAAAAATACAGAAACAAAACCAACTTTATCTTTCATGTTACTGTATTTCCTTTTTTCCTCTTTTTTTTTTTTTGTTTTTTTTTTTCCCCCGCCCCCCACACTACCAACCAAACCCGCGCCCCCCCCCCGAACCCCCGGAGCCCCCCACCCCCCCGCACATTAGGGATGAGCCATCTCTATATGAAGAGAAACAATATTTTTTTTCTTGTCGTTTGGTATCTGGTTTATAGATATCGTATTTTATTTAGATAATTCCCCCTACCCTCCCCCCCCCCCTCCCCCATCCCCCCCCCCCCCCCCCCCGCTATTTTGTTTAATCATTGCATCTTCCTCCTGGTCCCCCTCATCTTTTTCACCTTTTTTTTTTCCCCCCTTTTCCTTCTTTCTCTCGCCCTCTTTCACCTTTTTTGTACCCCTTCCCCCCCTACCCTTCTCCTCCGTTCCCCCCCTTTTTCCCCCCCCCCCCCTTTTTTTTTTCTTTCTTCTCTCCCTCCCCCCCTCCCTCCTTTTCCCTTTTGTCTCTTTCCCTTTTTGCCCCTTCTTTTCTCTCCCCCCCCCCTCCACCCTTCTCACTTCACTCTTTAAGGCGGTCTTTTTTTGTTTTTTTATTTCAATATGTAGATTTTTTTTTTGACACCTTCAGAGATGTTGAGATATTTTTCTTAGTTTTCAACCACCACATCAATTTTGGAAAGGCTTATTTATTCAGCTTTCAGATGATTGTGATACATCTACAATTTTTTGAAAAAAAAAAATGAACCTCAGAGGTGTTGATAGGTCTAGTAGGATCCCCCAGGCGAAAAAATAAGAGAAGAAATTAAAAAAAATAAGAATCACACAGTTTCTATCGACCTCTCACCTCGACTGCTGAGATTCCTGAGCTCTTGGGTGACTTATCCTCTATCTGATGTTGTTTTGCAGGTAGTTAGTAGTTAGTAGTTAGCTTAATTTATAGAAGAAGAATTGAACACACTCATGTCGGAACTCACTTGAGGAAGTGTAGAGATGGCTCATACCTTCTCGTAGTTTGGTTATCATGAATTATGATTCATCTATATCGAAGAAACGAAATCACTTATGAGGTTTGGTGGAGTTGAATGTTTGATTAAAACAGCGTAGTGGTTTCTTGCAGTTTAGTTTTACATCTACGTGTCCAGGAGTTTCTATCTCACAGGAACAGGACCCACCCCATTGACAGGACTCCTTCCGACATCACAAACAGCTACAGAAAAACAATAGATCAAGAAAGAAAGAAAGCAAAAATCGAAAATGTGTGCTCCTGAATTGTGATTGCCAAATAGTAAGAAATAGTAAGCAGAAGGAACCAAAAATAATTAAACCGTTTGGTGCTTGTGTGTGACTACAATAAAAACAAGTATATTATTTTCTCCTGACAGAACTACATTTTTTATACACTGCCCATTGGTGTCCAGGTGGTATTTAGTGTGTTGCTATGGTATTCTGGGTGGGTGCTAGGGGCATAACAAGGTAGTTGCTTACTGGCCCAAGTCAAATACAGCCCAATTCTTTATCTTCGGTCCTAGATATGGGGGATCCTCCTTTAATGTAGAACAATCCCCTAACACTCAGTAAAAGCGTGAACTAGTTAATTGAATTGAATTGTATTTAAGCAGCTTCCCTTTGATATGTTAACTGCCAGTAAAATGAATAAATACAGACGCACAGACTCACAGTGTACAGTGACATTAACAGGATGATAGTTCTCTCCAGATTCAGACTGACACCAGTACACTCCAGTGTCTGATGTGATGATGGAGCTGAATGTACATGTAGATCCTGTTTGTGATGCCCAGCGTGATGAACAATCTTCCATCCCCCAATGGTCTGTGTATCTTCTCAATCTCCATCTATCAGAGTTACTCTGGTCCTCACAGCTCAGAGAGAGAGAGAGAGAGATGTGAAGTGTTGAGTTCTGCTGGGACTGATGATCATAGAGAGACTGGAGGAGAAACACCTGAGAAATGTTTCAAAATACATCTAAGCATAAAATCTCCCTTTTTAAATGGGTTGAACATTTTGATCAGGCCTATTTAATTGTTTTCCTTCAAGTTCACTTATAATATTAATAACATTTGTTTGCCATAATAAATAGTCAAGCTTCAAATTTCAATGACCATCTACTCTGGACTTTGGGGAAGAAACACATTGTGAAATGGAAGGATTTTTTCAGTTTCAAAACTTACACACTGTTTTCACAGTACATTGAGCTCTGAAAACACCAAGAAAATTTTTTATACTTCCTGCTACTGTATGACCACATGCATCGATCAGTGTATCATACAACCCACTCTTACACATGCTTGTTTCAGTACTGTGTCATTCACACTGATTCTGTTTGAACTCACCACACCAGTGACCCATAGTGGTTGTTTGTATATGGTGTTGTGAGTATTTAAGACATACTGCTGCTGCACAAGTAGCATTTATATTTTTCCCCCCCAAAACAAAGCTGGAATGAGAAGATAAACAAAATAGCCAAAATGTGCATGCTGCTGTGAACATGAAAACATTTTCATATTTCCAGGTTTCTCAGCAGTAGAAGTCATCATAGTTGGGGAATCTTCTATAGCAGTGAATGGGAGACTACCACAATATATATATATAGCTGTATAGCATTCTCATTTGCTCAAATAGCAAAGAAAAAGAAAAAACTCCACGATAGTGTTTTCCGACTTTCAAAAAAGGGGAATAAAATAGAGAGAGACTGATAACGACAGTTAAAAATATAGAACAATGTCACAATTTACCTTCACTCCCATTGATGCTGTCAATTTAAGATATTTTGGATGAAAATCTGGAGGCAAAGCTCAGTTCGTCTTTGGAACACAATTTAAGATATTTTGGATGAAAAACCTGGAGGCTTAAGACTGTCCCATAGACTGCCAAGTAAATAACAGTGTCAAAGGTCCATAAAAGGTATGAAAGTCGTCCGTCCAGAATACTCCATCTGCCATCAGACGTGCAATCTGGGTTATATGAAGCAGCGGGAACACGTGGATGACACAGAAGGATGACACAGAAAGAACATACACACCATCGGTGATAATGAGAGACTGAGATGAGACCGTTGACAAGGGAATTTTTTGTATAAAGTCGTTATTTTGGTTTTCTTCGCTTACAAAAAGTGTCCCATCGCTTCATATAACCTACACTGCACATCTGATGGCAGATGGAGTATTCTGACGATTGACTTTCATACCTTTTATGGACCTTACATTGTTATTTATTTGGCAGTCTTTGGCAGTTTGGAAAAACATTAATGAAAAAAATTAAATACAAAAATTTAATATCCCTATAAATAATCCAAAAAACCAATTTAAAATAACAAAAACAATAGTGTTAAAATGTACACAATTTTTTTTAAGAAACTGAAGTTTTTAAGAAATGAAAGTATAAAACAGAATTAGTGACGATTTTACTCGATGCTGATGATTGTTGAAATGTCTTTGAATGAAAAGGGTCATTGGCTGGCGTATGCAACATGAACCAATCAGCTTGTGCCAAATAGTTAAATGCTGTGAATATCATCAGGTTTGCATTAATGACCACAGCCTGCGGGGGGCCATCTAGAGTTGACAGAACTTCGCATTTAGCCTGTGCCCCCATACCTGCTCGTAAATGACTGGATTATGTCACGATCTCTGCTGGAGTGCCTGGTGAGCGTCAGAGCGGGCACTCCACTAGGAATCAGTCGAATCCATTTACATTCCTGTCGACTCACTCCGGGCCTGATTGCACACACACACATGCCCTAGCGGGCACGCACGGCACTTGCAGTAACCACACACCACCTATAAGCAGCACACTCAACACCATCACCCTGCGAAGTCTGTTTAGCCCGTTAACATTTCCGAGCGTTTTTCCATTTTTTTGGTTCTTCGTGTCGGCTCTTGGATGGTGTCTTCTGACTCTGATTCTCGCTGCCTGCCGACTCTGCTTGTTTCTGGTTCGATTCTGGTACCACTGACATACCTGACGCACATTCCTGATTTCCACCTGTCTGAACATTCTGTTAATAAAATACTGAATTGGATCCGAAACGTCTCTGACTCTCCAGTGTTAACAGGATTCAGACAATTTAAATAATAGATTTGACTTTTATAAAACAAATGACAGCATATCTTAACTGATGACGCAGTTAGAGTGTACAGCGGAAGTCCAGACTGCAGAGGAAGCTGTTAACCTCACAGATGCAGTATCACTGAATTCCTTCAGTCAACAACTTCTGAGAAACACTGAAAACTGAAATAAATCACTCATTACAGTTTATTTTTTTTTTTTTTTTTTACATTTGCTAAGACACTTAAAAACCCTATACTCTGAACATAAATTTTCAAAAGCCTAAACCAATTTGTCAAATAAAATCACTCGTTCTGCAAAACCTGAAAATGTTCAGTCCGTTTAGACACTGTTGCAGATTCTGGCATGCACTCTTTTTGCAAAACTACTAAACTCACTAAAACACAATTTGCACTGTGTGATAAACCTTGTGTGCCAAAAAACCATAAATATCAATCCATAAAGTATTATATATTACAGTCCACATGCGAAAGGGTTAAAATACACAGACCAAATAAGGATTAAAATAACTAACAGGGGGAACTAAAAACAACTAATCAAAGGAAGGCAGAAAACTAGGTCAAGTGTGAAAACATGAGGGAAGAAAAAACAAAATAAAAGGCCTAGGATTGTGGACGAGGTAGTGTCTAATGAATGATCGTAGGTGTACATATGACTAATGTGTTGTGTGTTTGAAAGCTTTTGTTGATTTTGAGTACAGTTGAAATGGTTTTGAAGCAATTGTTTGATTTTGCCACAGAGAGGCAGGGTCTCGTGAATTTAGTTTTGAATGTTTTGGATTTGTGTTTAAGGCGGGGCATAACACACACAGTGTTCACCCAATTATCATGTTAATCTTGAGTACCTATTAGAGTAGTATGGCATCCTTCATATCTCCAAAAAAGTCTTTAGTTTTATCATATTTATAAAAGACGAATACAGTCATTTAGTATTCTTTCCTGGAAAACGCAGAGCTCCTGGAGGCATGCTGTGGGCGGAGCTAAAGAGTGACTAAACACATGAGATCTGAATGCCAACAAAAACACAAACATTTGATGGCCATTTTGCACTTATCGTCTACAGTTCTGAATCATGGACCGGGGATGTTTTATATGCTGGACTGCTATTTCTTTACCTCTGTTGAAGTTGGCACCCATAAAAAGAAATAATCACCAAAAACTATGCCATTGTGTTTGTGCTACGTTTGTGCTGATTTGTGGCCGCAAAAACGAATGTCTTGTGGTCGGTTTTGTGTTTGAGATATGTAAACATTCTTTCCACTCACGTGTTGCCCAATCAATCACAGTCCTGACCCACATGACCAGCCGCGCGTTTCGTTTTGTGACTGCGATTTGTGCCCATTTTGTGCTGTTAAAAATAAACCCACTGTATCTACCGTTTCTCGTTAGATAACAAAACCCTCAAAATTAGTTTTTAGAGAGCTGTGACTTCACTCTCCACCCACAGTTCGTCTAAATCGGCACAAAAATGGTGTCATTGCGTTGTGCTCGCATTGTGCAGGTTTGTGGTTGTTGGAGTGAAACGTCAAATATATTTCTCCTTCATAGAGAATCAACCAACACACTTCTGGGCAGTGACGTCCTAATTATTACACCCCATGGCGTCTAAATCTCTCACAACTGTTGCCATTATTCGTTTGTGCTCGATTTTGTGCTGGTTTGTGGCTGTTAAAAGAAACCCTATAATATATGACCACTTCTTTTATATATACAAAAATAAAATTTTTACCGAAACGTGTGGACGTCACTCTCCACCCCATGCAATCTAAATTGGTGCAAACACTGCCATTTCCTTGGTGGCTCCGATTTGTGCGGTTTTGTGCCATTCAAAGTTACATATGTACCTATTTCCTGTCCTCAAAAAATAACAAATACAAAACAGGCCAGTGACGTCACTCTCCCACCCCATGCTGTCCGAAAACCTCCAAACACGGTGCCCGTTCGTTTGGGCTCGATTTGTGCTGGTTTTGTGCCGTTAAAAGAAGTGTTCATGTCTTGCCTTAAAATTTTAAGTTTTATCAGCTGTCCAAGTTTTACTAACTTTATATTTAAAGTTGACTTAGCTTAAATTTCAAGACAGACCATTTTATTTATTTATTTATTTATTATCTTACAGTGAGTCTAAATCATTCTATTGTCATGTGTGTTTGATTTGTCTTGCCGTTAGAATATGAAAAACATGCTAGGCCTCTTCCCCACAAATTATTCATTAATATTAATAATATTAATTAGGACCCTAGGTCAATATAGCATATAGCCATGATGCCAGGT
Organism: Cyprinus carpio; assembly: GCF_018340385.1. Taxonomy (NCBI): domain Eukaryota; kingdom Metazoa; phylum Chordata; class Actinopteri; order Cypriniformes; family Cyprinidae; genus Cyprinus; species Cyprinus carpio. The sequence goes on along the minus strand of NC_056574.1, from coordinate 10,658,361 downwards.
GATGTCCTTCACCGAAATGCCGCGTTTATTTGTGGAGCGATTTGTGCCCGTGAAAAAAAATTCTGGTGTGTAACTAAAAATTCTTCTTAAAAAGGCCCTATTTAACGGGGGTTGGGGGGGTGGGGGGCAGAAGCATTTAATATGTCATTATCTATAGGCCTATATGTAAAACTGTAATTGGCATGGTTTTACTGCATTTAACAGCTAATATTATTATATTTAAGATTATGTTAACCTTTTCTGTTCCCGTTACAAACGATGTATTTATCGCACTGAATAATAAGACAAAGGATATAATGGACTAAAGAAAAAGTGCTCAAAGTTATAATAGCCTTAAGCTATACTGAACGTGTGAAGAAGAAAAAAGGAAAAAGACCCAAAATTACGATAGATAGGCCTAACTGTATATCAATAACGAAGGTACAAATAGTTTTAATATTTTGCAATCAAAAACCTCTAAGCACAAACAAACGGAGCCCGTTGGCATGGGTGGAGAGCTCCCTGAATTAGCATTATTGTTAGTCCGGTGTGAAATATATGTAGTATTCAATGGCAACAAATCAAGCACAAAATGTAATGAGAAAGATTAGGCTCACAGGGTAAAAAAACAAACAAATCAAACAAAAAAAACAAAACACAAAAAAATAACCGGGTTCTCAAATGTCAACGTAATGCTGCCTTGAAATTTAAGCTTAGTCAACTTTGAAAATATAAAGTTAGTAAAACTTGGGAGCGGACTAAACTTAAAATTTTAAGGTGGGGTGGGCGCCAGCACAAACTCTGTGGCCAACGCTAACCAGGGTGGAGATTAAAGTTTCTGTTATATTTAAGAAGAGGTCATGGTTTTTTATTTTAACAGCACAAATTGAGCCCAAAGTAATGGCAAACGGTTTGGAGAGGTTTAGACGCCATGGGGGGAGAGAGTGACGTCACTGCCCAGAATTGTTTTTGTTATTTCTAAGAAGGAGAAATATTTTTGATGTTCATTTCAAACAACACAAACCTGGCACAAATCGAGCACAAACGAATGACACCAGTTTTGGTCGTGATTTAGATGAACTGGGGGTGGAGAGTGATGTCACAGCCTCCGAAAAGATTTTGGTTATATCTACGGAAGGAAACCGTTCCCGGTTACTTAGCATGTAACCTTGTTTACCGAGAAAGCTGGAACGAGATTGCTGCGCTAGCTCAGCGCATTGGGGAAACGTTCTTGTTCGTGACCAGCTGTGATAATGGGTGATAAACACTGTTGATTAGAATTGACCCGGCGGTAATATAGCCTCGGTTGATTGACGTCAAAATCTGAGCGCGCCCCGCAAACACGGGGCTAATAAGATAGATTAAGCCACAGGTGCATCACAAAGGACATTTGTCTTCCTGAAGAGCAGTCCTGGGACATATTTTTCAGTACGGCAATGACAGCGCAGCATCTCGTTCCGGCTTTCTCATGGGAACAAGGTTACAGTTAAGTACCGGGAACGGCACCACGTTCCCTTTCGAAAGCTTCAGTCGATGCTGCAGTTGCCCTCAGCGCATTGGGAACGGAGGAATACCCGCGCCGCCGTGCTTTGAAATGTCAAAATTCTGGACCCCCTAAGGTTGTGCAGGTGACGGTGTGCTACCAAAAACCACAAGAAAGGCCTCAGACATTAGCTTGTGAGTGTGTTGACTCAAGGACACATGAGAGGCCCGGAGTACGTAGCCGAGACGCCTCCAAACTTTATAAAATCTTATGAATGTGTGCGGGGAGAGGACCAACCTGCCGCATCACAAACTGTTGTAAGGGGCCACCCCTTGCTAAAAGCACTATGAGGAGGCGAACCCTCCAAAAATCTGTGGAGTGAGCTTCCGGCGTTAGACCTATAGAGCGAAGCTTGAACTGCGCGCCTCATAAGCCAAAGCAATAGACAACCCTGACCGCGAGTGAAGACACTGGTCTTCACTGGTGGCAGTCGTCTCCTGTTTCGTAACCGCCACCATAACAGACGACCAGTTGCTTCCGACTTACGCCACTGGCTAGTCGAGTGGATGTAAATCCGAGAGCAGACGGACGGACTACACTCTAAGAGATTTCTCCTGCTCCGGCGTTGCGAACGGCGGAGGACAGCATCGCCTTCTAGAAATGACCGGATGTACAGGCCGAAAAAGGAACCTTAGGCAGGTAATCAGGATGAGGATGCAGAATCACTTTGCAGCTCCCTGGGGCCACGTCTACGCATGATGGTGAATAGACAGAGTTTCCTTTGCCGTCCCCCAATTCTCTTCAAAGAAGTTATGTGCCATGAGAGAAAAAACGGATTTTGTAGAGTTAGAAGTCTATCATACGCTAGACTCGGATAACGCTCCTTTGGACCAGCCGGTCAAACAGAACCTCCGACCGACACACTGGATAGTGCCAAGTGTGGCGAAGGAGTCTCCGAACGGCACTCGTAGGCCTACGACGATCGTCACCTAGTATGGTCATACGACGGAAAGGCGGTCCCCATGAGTGAATGGGTTGTCCGACCGAGTGAAGCATCCACATAGTGCAAGCGGTGGCTCCCAGCCGTCCAAACAAACAGCCACATAAACCTTAAGAGTAGAGGGATGTGCCTGTGACAATTGTCTACTTGCGCAGAAGCGCAGAACTATAAGCAATTCTGGCAGTGCTCTGGCGTTGTGACATTGTGTACCACAGACACCACCTGTCAAAGACTGGACCCCAGTTGTACTGGAAAGCTAAACTCTGTCTGTTGGACAGTGAGTCCTATACACTTGCGGATGGTAGCACAACACCGGAAGACAGCCCGTGTGTCTACAGCTGGTTACCCTTCTATAGCTTACAAACTGTGATATCCACAGGTCAGGACTGATGAGGAATTTTATACCCCCTGATCTTTCACAGAAGTCTCCCTCTCTCCGGAATCCCTATGGCGAGCCGTCGAGTCTCGATATTATCTCGACAGCCTTCTTCGCCCACACCTCACCTTGGGTCGCTATCAAGAAGAGGCCAATTACCCTGCCACTATGCTATCCTCTGGCTAATCTTTCCGGGAGCTGTTCGATGGACGCGTGCATAAAGGTTTCATTCTGACTCCATACGTGCCGCGTCGCTGGACTCGACCCAGGGGGGCTTCACCCCGCATATCATTGTTTTAGAGAAGTAGAGGGGACATTGACCCTGTCTTGATGGATCAGTATTGTTCACTGTTTCTGTACCGTGCCATGCATGAGACCCATTTCACCCGTCATTATATCTGGGTCGACAATCCCTTACATCTCACCTCTCGTCAAAATGTAAACCATTTTTAGCGTCGACAGTCTATCAGACGCCCACATTCTAAACGTTCAAAGGGGGGTTTCAACCAGACCTGAGAGACAGGAGCATAGCTAAGTCCCAAAGAAAGGCTCTTGGTCGCTTATCTGTTCAGATTGCGTCAGTCATCTGGCCCCATGAAGGTGATTAAGCGACGGAGAGACTGTTGCTCCCATTGTGTTTCCAACCGGACTAGAAATGACAGTCTCTCAAAATGATGGAGGAAATCATTTCAGAGCCAGAAATACGGCCATCAGCCGAGGGCATGATGTGCCAATCGAGCGACGACACCACCCATTCCCCTTGAGCTGGGTGGGCCATCCAAGACTGCCCCCCAGCCTGTCAACAGGGACACCCATCTGTCGTTAGCATGTCTGCGACGTTGTGGAAGAAGGCCCTAACAGTTGTAGGGACCAAGGCAAGGAAATCAACGTGGGTCTGAGTACACAGTTGATAGTGTACAGGAAGGCCCGCGGGGCGACAAACTTTTTATTTGCCTGTGAGGCCGGGCTCTCGCGATGAAATATCGTATGCACCCTAGCCACAAACTGAAATGGTCACTCATGAGCGGAAATCGACCAAAGGAATCTGTCGTGGAGAGCTGAAGCTCAGAAAAACCTAACATCTTAGGACCAATGTGGCCCTATCAGCAAGAGGCTTGCCTCCTGGTTGCGGCGATGGTCTCGATCCGAGCGGGAGTGGGAGTTGTGCCCGCATCGTGAATCGAATCCCAAACGGATCGAGATAAGTCGTCATGAGTCGGGAACGAGAAGAAGGGACACTCTTCTCGGTGTTGAGTTCAACCCCAGAGAGAAAAGTAGAGGGAGGCTAGTTGCGACTTATGTCTGATGGGTGGCCGAAGGGGTCCAATCGATGCTTTCTCATGTATCAAATTTCTCGCGAATATGCTTTCAAAACCTTGTGCCATGGGAAGTCGTAATGGAGGCCAGCGCTTCATCCATGTCTGTTTGTGTAGTGTGCGGGGTGATAAGGTAGCGAAAGTAAACTAACTGAGTGACTGGTTATGCTTCGCCGCCCCCGGAAAGCGAAAACCCAGGAAATTGTCCTGGTTTGATGGAGAAAATCTCTAGAGCCATTCCCCTTGAGGCTGGGTGGCCATCCAGGGCTGCTCCCCATAAACCAACAGGGGAGGCATCTGTGGTTAGCAGTCTGACGACGGTGCCCCTAGGTGGGACAAGGCAGAGACACGGTCTGAGTGCACAGAGATAGTGTATGCATAAGCCAGCGGTAGCGTCACTTTTATTTGCCCAACTGAGGATTGAGAAACCTGGATGAAATCCTCTGGCTTTTAGCTCCTAACTGAAATGGTCTCATGGCTAAGAGAACCAAAGGAATCACCGTGGCTCTTTGACCCAGAAGGTTTGTAGCTCTTGAGACAGTACCCTGCACATCGCTCCGGTTTCATCGGAAGTTGAACCATGCCGTTGAAAACGGGGAGGATGGAATAAATTGGATCTGTATACATCCGTACTGTGCTCACACCCCATGCAGAAATGCCTGGCAGAAGTTTCCACGCTGCACAGGACTCTCTGAGAGTAGGTACAATTTCAATACTCCTTTTGAGGGAGTTGATGTTCCGTGTCCAAATGATGGAAGGAAGCACTGGAACATCTCATATCTCGCTGGAAAACCCCCACCCCCCGAGGCACAAGAAGCGGCGGGGATGGAGGGGTTTTTTGGCTGAGGGTAACGGGGCGGGGCGAAAAGCTCTCGAGCGAAGGTCTGTAATTGCTCGCTCTGGCCGGCCCCGGCGCGGCGACGAGCACACCGTGCCGAGGCGCGCTGCCCGTGTGCGTCGAGTGAAGCGCTGAACGCGGCGCCGGGCGGACGGCTTTTGGCGGGTGTCCCGCCGGCGGCTGGAGCGGCTATGGAACGAGCCCGTGCCTTTCGCCTTGTCAGCGGTATGCCAAGCCTGCAGTTTTTAACCTCTGGTTTTTTGAAGGACCGGGCGAGGCCTGGGTGGCTGATAGGCCTCCCATTTGAGTGCGGGAGGAAGAAAACTGAACAAACACTTCTTAATGTTTGATTACTCCCCTAACCGGTCGTACGACCGTATTAACCGAATCGCCAAACAGGCCACGATGGAGAGATAGGAGAGTCTAAACGAAAACAAACGATCCTTCTCTTTACTGACCGTTCAAATAAGCCCACAGAGGCCTTACGTGCTGACTAAAAGCTTGACACATCGACCGGCCAATGGCACGAGAGCCGTCTGCCTTGGTCGGCCCGGAGTTAAGAAGAGAAGAAGACAAATAATTGTTGGCCCGACAGAAATCAGGAGAAACATGCTTTCACTCGTCGATTTGTACTGCCCCACCACTCAAGTCCGTTCAATAGGTACAGCAATGGCTATGCCTGTAAACACTGCCATAGTGTGAGCAGCAAGCAGCACCAGCCTGACCTGCAGCTTGATAAAGCTGTTACCCAACCTAGGCGATGATTACATTTCTACAACGGTTTAGTGGGGAGAGAGAGTTAGGTTTCTTACACCGAGGATATGAGATGAAGTCAGACGGATGAGAAGAGCTCGCAAAGCGACTCTTCAACCCGAGGGCATCTCCGAAATATCCCGCGACTTTGCATCCACGAACTATGTGAAAAAAAAGGTCAAAACGATCGAGGGCTACAAAGATGCGGTGAAGAAAAAAAGTATATGGTTCGCTCCATGACTTCGAACAGTTCTCATCATGGAGGTCCTCGAAAAATGGGGAGGGAGGCGGAGGAGACTGGACTGATGATGGTCACGGCATCTCTATACCACAACGAAAGAAAGAAAAACAATGATCCTCCAGAGCTTACTACGTTTGGGGGGTCTCCTGGTGACGCGTGGCCAGTCAAGCTGCAGCCTGTTTCCACCCGCGCGAAGTGTGAGGGTAACCAACCTCGAGCAGCCCTCCTCGAACGATTTCCTCTCGCGAGAGGAGAGCAGTTCAGAGGCGGACCTGCTCATCGTCAAGCCGAAGACTCAAGAGAATATTACTCATCCTCTGTGAATCGGAGAACACCAAGAAAGAAAGACAGCCACCGGGGGTTCAATGAGCGCGCGTCGAAAGATCACGGAGAGAGGATTCGAGTGGATCTGGTTTGACACTGTAAGCGGAAAGAAAGGGACGGGCCCACGATCGCCCCATCGCCGTTCACGCAGACCCGCACGGAGGAGCCCTCCGACGAAAAGGTGGGTGCGGTCTGCAAATAGTTCAGTTACGAGCACGAAGCCATATTCACCTGAGAGCAGTTTCACAATGCTCGCACTCGCCGTCTCTAAAGCAAGAACCGCGTACTCTTCCCCCAAACAAACCAAAAACAGTAAATCATGCGTATCCAGCTCATACATAGGAACGAGAGAGCTATGGAGGAAAACACAACACTTTACTGTTTCGGTTGGGTCATCGTACGAACGATCTTTTGTAGTAGACAAAAAGATATCTTCCTGACGCACACATGCACAGAATGATCTGAAGACAAAAGACCTGTTGATGCACCTGTGGCTTATCTATTTTATAGCCCCGTTGTTGCGGTCACGCAGCTCAGTGATGTCATCAACCGAGGCTATATTACCGCCGGGTCAATTCTATCGATTGTGTTACACCACATATTCACAGCTGTCACGAACAAGACGTTTCCCAATGCGATGAGCAGCGCCGAATCTATGAAGCTTCGAAGGGAAATAGATACAGTGGTTTATGGCACAAATGGAAAAAAATCGAGCACAAATGAACTGCGATGGTTTTACTTTAGCGATTTGGCCAAACATGGGTGGAGATTGACCGTCACACGGCCAAAAAAAGAATGGTTATATCTTTAAAAAACCGGAATCAGCACAAATGATTACAAACGATGGCATTAGTTTAGGTGATTATTTAGTTTTTATGGGGTACCAACCCACTGTCCCACCAGAGGTTCATCTTTCAGTATCAACGATGTGCAAATCACCAGCGTCGAATGAGCCTTGTTTCTATGAACGTTTTGTCAACAAACATATCTTGTGAAACTACCACTTGCTGGCCCAGGAAAAACAAACTGTCATCCACTGTTTTACATAAACTGGTTCTTGGGAAGTTTATAGCTTTTCCCTTACAAACCAAACACACCACTTCTTTGGAGACATTCTTCCCAAGAAGCCCCTGCTCATGCAGCTGCTTGCGTGAGCGAGTGCCTGGATGAAGCCTCGTTAATGCGGCACAGATTCTCGCCTCCGCTCTGGTCGATGATGTGCAAGGTTTTTTCTGGTTTCAAGAAATGTTTTAGCAATTCAAAAAAACTGTAATAACATGTGAACAGTGTGTGTGTTTGTGTGTTGTATGAAGACGTCGATTCAAAACTCACCTGATACTGTCAAGTGTAACTGCATCACTGTGTGTGGATGTTGCGTGATCCTTGACTCTCTGCTCCATAACAGGAGTATTTCCCTGTGTCAGACTCAGTAACAGGACTGAATGTGTATTCCCTGTAGTTCACTGATAAACACGGACTGAACCGTCTTTTATACCAGCTGTACTGCCAGCTAGGGACTCCCTTCACCATCAATGTCCACATCATGAGAGTGACTGTCTCCCTCTGATAGACATGGTTGAGTCAGGTTTGATGGTAACTTTGGGGTTTGGTTTTTTTCTGTACACAGACAACAAATCACAATGAAAATAGTGTGATAAATAATTAAATAAAAAATAAATAAATTACATTATGCTGTTTTTATACTTTATGAAACACAGGTATATGTACTTGATTACAAAAAATGTTTAATCAGGTTAGACTGAACTGTTGTTCTCTATAGCTGTTATAATCACTTATTTAGTGGCTTATGAATTTTTTTTTGTTTTCATTAACAACTTTGGTCCTCATGACACACAATAACCTTGAAAATGCACAGAACTTTTTCCACCGGCTAGAGAACACATCTTGTGAGATAAGTTCAAAACACTGTTACAAAGGCCCCATTTGGAGTTTCGGGATTAAAACAATAAAAAGCTGATCACAAAAAAAAGACCCACTATTGTTTTGTGAATCGCGCTAAATCAGTTTGACACAAAGTCAATGTCGTGACAGAAGGGCAACATTAAGAGAGGTGGGTGCAAGATACACGGGGGGACAAGATGTGTCCCTTCGGCCCTACCCTATACTCCAAGGTGCCCGAAACACATAGGACACAAAGACCTCGTGCATTACTGTATAGTAACAATCAAGCCATAACCAGTCCAGCTGCCAAACGGCATTATAGGGTCCTAGGAATGATCCTTTCTTACCCACATGGCCTGAGGCGGACGTGCATCTCAGGTTAGGCGTCAGACAAGGGACTTTCATCACACCTCGCTCTAGACACGAGTGCGGCAAAAGGACCCGAGGACACGTCCGGCCTGTGGCACACAACAATACAATTAATGCAAACAGTTAGGAGGGAAGGGGGGTAACAACATGGGCGACAAGGATGGACGTGGACATAGACAAAGAAAGGGGCGCAAGCGAAGGACGGCCGGGGAACGGGAGGAGGAAGAAAACGGGAGGACACGTCCCTCGGATCAGGGGCAGCAGTAACATGTCAACGATATGCGGGGTAAGGTCGGGCAAAGCACACAAGCAGGTGTCGCCTGTGGAGATAGCCGAAGTCGACGGGTGGCGCAGCGGGGCGACGGAGGGTACAGGTGGAAAGTAGGGCGAGGGAGGCAGAGTGGGATCTTGTGTACTTGTGTTTGTCTTGGGGGGGCTAATGAGAACATGGTTAAACCAATGTAAAGGGGGGCATTGTGTGTAGAGTTTTGCGGCGGGAAATCATTGGAGAGAATGGGAAAAATGTGTGTGGAAAGCAGGTGAATGTGTTAAACATTTTGGAGAAATGCATCTTTGTAAGAAAATGGGTTGCGAAAATTAGGCCAGCTGACTCAGTTATAGTGTGTTAGCAATGAGAAAAAACTGTATATGTGGAAAAATACTTGCCGTAAATTGTCACTGTAACTGGGTCACTGTAATGTGTGTAAGATCCTCCTCTTCGTGCTCTGCAACCTGTACTCTCCTCCATCAGAGACTTTCACTGAATCAATTGTTTTAGCTGCAGCTTCAGTAGATTCAGTGTTTGAGTTTTTACTCCAAAGAAACTTCCATCCATCCCATGACTGATCCATTTCACATCTCAGAGTAACATGAGTCTCCAGTGAACAATGAACTCTGTGGCAGCACAGTCAGACTTTGTTTGGGAATATCTGTCAGTATAAAATCATTAATAACATAACTTTGTGAAGTTTTTCAGCAGAAGATCTCATCCTCAGTCAATGGTAATGGTAAATCATTAGTGCATTATTTCATAGAAAATGAAAGACACAGAACTGCTAGCAGAAATTATAAGGCCAATTAAGGCCAACATTTACTTGGCACAATGCAAAGACTAAAAAGACAACAAAGGTCATAAACCTACAAACTTTAGGTTAATAGCACAGTGGCTTTACCCCACAAATTTAAGCTTTATATTCCCACAGTGCAGAACAAAACGTTGTAAAACCAGCTTTGTTCTAGCAGCTATTATTCTGTTGAATAATTCATAGCAATAGGGCAAGTGATGATGGGAATGCAGAGCACTTTATTTTACTTACCACATTTATTTATTAAGCTATTTAATGTCTGTGTTTTTTGTAAAAAGTGTGTCAAGTGTATGAACTTGTACACTACGAACAATTCTACTTTTGGGTTCAAATAAAGTAACCTGAACCTTTAACAATGTCACACCAACCAACATCTATACCATCAGTTAAATAGACAGACTATTAAATAAAATTTTGCGCAGGTACAGCAGTTTACACTTTTAAAATAGAGGACAGCATGGATAAAATGTTATAATTTTTTTTTTACCAGTAGGTGGTGCTGTAACTAAACCTGGTACAGTACCTATGCTCAGATAAATTGGCCAAGGAGGCCTACAACACATTAAAGAAACATGTTAAATGTGTGTATATGAAGAGATGTTCAAACTCACCTGATACTGTCAATGTAACTGCATCACTGATGTTTGAGCTGCGTGATCCTCCTCTCTCTGCTCCATAACAGGAGTATTTACCTGCATCAGACTCAGTAACAGAACTGAATGTGTGTTCCTGTAGTTCACTGAAAACACTGCCTGAACCGTCTTTATACCAGCTGTACTGCCAGCTAGTGACTCCTTCACCATCAATGTCACATCTGAGAGTGACTGTCTCTCCTCTGAATACATGTTGAGCAGGTTTAATGCTCACTTTGGGTTTTGGTTTTTCTGTGTACAATGACAAAAATTCCACAATGAAAATAATGTGCTTATTCAATAAACAAAAATAATAAAATACACAGCTTTAATCAACTTCAGTGGTACAACTTTAACTGGGTTAATAGTCTAGAGCTTAACACTCTGTGTCAGACCACCTACATCTATATCAGCAGTCAAAGAGACATAACATTCACCAAAGTTTACAGCAGTTTACAATAAAATTCAAAATGATGAAGGGGTTCACACTGGATAAATTGGGTATGATTTCGGACCAATAGGTAATGCGGTCACCAAACAGAGTTTATTTTAACAGGAAAAAGGATTGCTGAGATACATCATGACTTTACTATGCCTTTATTAGCATGTAATTTGATAATGCTGGCTAATATACAGTATAAATCATTTGAACCTAGGTGTTTTTTTTTGTTTGTTTGTTTTTACCTAAATGAGTCTTCTCATCATGATTACTAATAGGGCTATTATATTGTAACACAGTGTAGAATCACCCCTATGTATGGATTTGTGTGTGTGTGTGTGTGCATATATATATACATAGTGTGTGTGTGTAGTGTGTGTGTGTGTGTGTGTATACTATAGTGTGTGTGTGTGTGTGTGTGTGTGTGTGTGTGTGTGTGTGTGTGTGTGTGTATATAAATCAAATTCACTCACCTTCAGAGTGTCCAGAGTGGATGTTTGAAATCAGCACTAAAAACAAAAAGAGAAAAAAATTAATTACAGTGTGAATTGTCGTCTTTTTTTCCCCTTTTTTTTTACTTTCTTAATATAACAAAAAATGGGATGATTTTTGCCACATTGCTTGTTAGCCACGTGCATTTCATGTACTGACTTATGTCAAAGGGATTTTGCTTTTTTTTGTTAATGTGTAGATGATGATTCTTGCTCACACAAACACAACATATTCAACATACCTGCACAATGTGACAGTGTTAATATATATAATGATACAACTGTGTTGGACGCTTCTGTTTTGCACACTGTAATTTAGTTTTTATCTGTTATATGGCACAACATGTTACAATTTGAGTAAGATTTGTTTGTGATAGTTTGTGTTTTGGATAGTTCACTACCCTGAGAGCACATATACCCTGATACATCACACCTGTTTAATGTTTGCATTTACATCTGCAAGATATATTTCATCTGCAATATGTCTCTTAGACATTTCATACAAATGTTAAATTGATGTTTAGAAAATGTCTTGAAGATATTTATGATTTAGAATGTATGTAAATCTGCTTTTTCTAAAACATTTATCAGATGTTTTTACACAGCAGATGCTTCATAGGAGCAAATGCTCTTAAGCAGACTTCTTAAATATGTACCTATGAAATCTGGGTAATAACGTTCTTTAATAGTGTTATTTTTACATAAATTAGGTTCCCTTTCAGTCGGTCACTCTCAACGTCACATTGGATGACCGACGAATTGGGATCTCACTTAGAGAGACCAATGTACTTCGAGTGTAAACGAAATGAGCCAATGCACATTGACATGCGATTATTGCATCCAGCTGCCGCTGATCACAGTGTGACTATAAGTAGGCAGCAGGTGTACTGCATATTCAGCTTTTCATTTTGGAGCCGAACGGTTCTATCGTTCTGCTCCTGATCTCCTGCTTTGAGTCTGCAAGACGAGTCAAGCACGCTCTTCGAAGGCTCTTGTGCTGGCGGTTATGGCGCTTCAGCAGTGCTGGTTTTCTCATGACAAGTGGGGGTTGCACACAGCAGGCTGCACTCCCCCCCCCCATGTGTGTGGTGCAGGCGGCCATTTGCCCTGCGCGCTTCAGCACATTAAAAGAACATTTCTAAAGAGCATTCACGGGTGGAACGTCTTTTTAAAGACGTGTTTTTTTAAAGATGCCCTTACATCAGTGCGTTTCTGGATGCGGTCATTACCTGGTGCTGGGTGATGGTCACGATCGCTGCCTCTCGTGTCTGGGCATTAAAAAGGATAGTTCACCCAAAAATGAAAATGTGATGTTTATCTGCTTACTCCCAGGGCATCCAAGATGTAGGTGACTTTGTTTCTTCAGTAGAACACAAATCCTGATTTTTAAATTCAACCATTGCAGTCTGTCAGTCGTTTAATGCATGGCAATGGTAACAAAATCTATGAGAATAAAAAAAATGCACAGACAAATCCAAATTAAACCCTGCGGCTTGTGACGATACATTGATGTGCAAAGACACAAAACGATCGGTCTTTGCAGGAAACTAAACAGTATTTATATAGTTTTTTACCTCTGATTAACGCAATGTCCGAGCTGTTAGAACTCTTGTGAATGCGCATTCACCACAGCAGGTGTGTGAGGCATCTTCTTCTTGCCTTATGGCAGATCACAGACTTATAAGTGCATTACAGCCACCTACACTAATTGAGATTGTAGATAGAGTGTCAATGGTCCAATTGAGAGCTAGGTGGTGGTAATGCAATTATAAGTCTGTGATGTGAGAATACGCGTTACGAGCCGCAGGGTTTAAGTTGGATTTGTCTGTGAATGTTTTTTTACTCTCATAGATTTTGTTACCATTGCCATGCATTAAACAACTGAGAGACTGCACGGTTGAATTTAAAAAATCATGATTTGTGTTCTACTGAAGAAACAAAATCACCTACATCTTGGATGTCCTGGGGGTAAGCAGATAAACATCAAATTTTCATTTTTGGGTGAACTATCCCTTTAAGCACGCTGAGGTAGCTTTCGTGGACGAGTCATACTCCTATTGCAGGAGGATGACCATCTCGAAAGGGGCGGACCAGACTCCGTCTCCTGCAAAGGCGCGGAGTGCCCATGCCAGTGCCTAGATCTAGGGTTCCCTCTGGAGGCATCCGTGGGTGCCCTACTTCTGTCACTGGCCGGACTGGTCTCACGGTGATGGTGAGGTCCCCTCTGAGGAGGGCTCCTCATTCCGCTGGCTCTTTAAGCCAGTGGAGCTGTCGAGAGAGCAGGCTGGACCCTCCAAGTGGCTACCACCTGTATCTAACATGGCTTCCCCCAACAATCGGACGTCGATCGCTGCATCGGAGGGTGAGGCAGACTTTTCTGGGGAGGAAGATCCGCCCCACCCCATGGATCCAGCCCTCCCACCCGTCCAGGCCCCCCACCAAACCTGGTGGCAAGCGCAAGAGCAAGTGACCCCTGAGACGGGCGACCCAGAGATGGGAGGATCTGCTCTCCGAGAGATGGTGTCCGCACCACTCCCTCCCCCAGAGGAGGGCCCGGGCGGAGAATCTTTTGATTCTTTTTTCCCCACCACTGACCTCACGGTCAGTGATACCCAAATTCTCGACAAAAGAGCAATTTCCTCTGCCTCTGGGTCCCCAGAGGGGACGGGGGGTTGTGGACGATCCAGTGTCGTATCACACTCACCCTCCTCTCTCGCCAGTGAGCAGCAGTGGGCAGATTGGGAGGACGAACCAATGGACTACCCACGCACCCTCTGCTCGAACGCGGGTAAGAGTTACACACACTCAGACCCCGCCTCGGACTGGCAACGAGACGACCGGGCCGGGTCCCTGCGTCCTTCCTTGCTGCCCCACTGCGGCTACGCCTGTAGTTCTGTTGGTGCCACTTGCACGGCATCTGGGAGCCTGGCTAGCACTACCCAGTCCATCTCGATGGCTTCTTTGGACTGTCAGGCTCGGCTATGCAATTCAGTCTATGCAAAACAGGGCAGCCTGTCTTACATGCAGAGATTGCAGTCCTGCTGGTGAAGGATGCAATAGAGCCGGTTCCTCCAGCTGACATGAGGACAGGGTTTTACAGCCCCTACTTCATTGTACCCATCTTGGATCTGCACGTCTTGAACCGGGCCCTTCATGGGCTCCCATTCAAGTTGCTCACGCAGAAGTGCATCATCAAGTGCATCTGTCCCCAAGATTGGTTCGCAGCTATCAACCTGAAGTATGCGTACTTCCATGTCTAGATCCTTCCGTGCCACAGACCATTCCTGCAGTTTGCGTTCGAAGGAAAGGCATATCAGTACAAGGTCCTGCCCTTCGGGCTGTCCTTGTCACCCCGTGTCTTCACAAAAGTTGCACACATGTTCCCCTGAGAGAACAGGGCACATGCAACACACATTCTCAACTACCTCGATGACCGGCTCATACTCTCTCAGTCTCAGGATCAGTTGTGCGAACACAGGAACTTGGTGCTTTCACACCTCAGCCTGTTGGGCCTTTGGGTCAACTGTGAAAAGAGCAAACGGTCCAGGCATGCTGTGGTCCACACGGGGTTTGGGCGGTGCCCCACCTGCACTGGCACGTCAAGTTCAAGTTCAAGTTCAAGTTGAGCTTTATTGTCATTCCGCTACATGTGTGGACATACAGTGGAACGAAATGTCATGCCTCACAGGAGCACAGTGCAACATAAATACAGACATACAACAATGAAGTAAAACAGTATAAACCTATACACAACTAACCTACTGACTAACTAACACTCGGCACGGATGCACTGGCACAGAGTTGGCTGTGGGGCCTTCACAAATATGCATTTCCCCCAGGTCAGGGAGGACGAGGAGCAGGTCCTGTTAGTGGTGCCCTATTGGCCCACCCGGACCTGGTTCCTGGAACTAATGCTCCTCGTGACAGCCACTCCTTGGCCGATCCCCGCTATGTGCCCAAGGTTCCCACTACTCCCCTCAGGGATCAGGTGGTGAGCCTGCAAGCGCTCCCCCCAGAGGAGGCAGACCCAGCCCTAGCTTTGCTCTGTCCTGTCCGAGCCTTAAGATGCTAAGTTGACTTGACACAAAGCTTCAGGACCTCAGACCAGCTCTTTGTCTGTCACAGAGGCCGGCAGAAGGGGAATGCTATCTCCAAGCAGATGATGGCCAACTGGATTGTGGATGCCATCACCCTGGCTTATCAGGCACAGGGTGTGCCCTGCCCATTCAGGTTGTGAGCTCACTCAACTAGAAGTGTTGCATCCTCCTGGGCACTGGCCCGTGAAGCCTCACTGGCAGATATCTGTAGAGCTGCGGGCCTGGGCGACCCCTAACATGTTCGTTAGATTCTACAGCTTTTGTGTGGAGCCAGTATCCTCCTGTGTTTCTCACCTCAAATGGGTAGAAGCACTGAGTGGCCCCGGCTTTGGTCAGCTTGCTAAAAATGGTGGAGCATCCGGTGCCAGGCCCTCTCTCTATGAATTTGTGAGAACTGGTAGAGGGCTGGGTTCCATATGTAGAGACCTAAGTGGATCCAATATGTGTAAAGTCCACAGTATGGCCTCAGAGCCCGTGTTTTCCCCGGCAGACTTCTGCCATTCCAAGAGGGTTACAATCACCTCCAATCTTCCATATGCACCTAAACTGATGTTCATATGTGTATTTCTTCTGAAACCTCCTTCGGGAAGAGTGGAAATTCCGCAATGTCCCTGTTCCAAATGGAACGGGTACGTTTTCCCAGTGTTATCCAGTCTTACTGATTGGGTAGTGCCATAACAGCAGTAGCTGGTCCTCTTGAGGTAAGTCCTGGCCTACGCCAAAAAGTAGGGGCGCAGGTAGCTTCCATGGGACACTGGAAGGGTTCGCAGGGGCAGTAGCTGTGGCCTTTTGGTAGAGATCCCAATTTGGGCGGGAACATCTCGGTTACGTATGGTAACCCTCGCTCCTTGAAGGAGGGAATGGAGATGTCACGTCCCGTTGCCACAGCTCCTGTACCACCGCTGAGTGGCCAGGTCACCGGCTCGGCTCCTCAGCGAAAATCTGAATATGCGCTGTGTATGCTGCCTACTTATACTCACAGTGTGATCAGCGGCAGCTGGATGCAATAATCGCAAGCCAATGTGCATTGGCTCATTTAGTTTTCATTCGAAGTAGATTGGTCTCTCTAAGCGAGATCCCAATTTTTATACCCAAAAAAATACAATTATTGTATTTCAGAAAGGTTTATGGAGACAGAAATGTAACACAAAATAATTTGAATTTAAATTGTGTAAATCTGAATTATTTAACAAAAAACTGAATATTATGTGGCATGTACACTGAACAAAACACTTTTGTTTTTGCCCCCATTTTTCATGAGATGAACTCAAAGATCTAAGACTTTTTCTATGTATACAATAGGCCTGTTTCTCTCAAATATTGTTCACAAATCTGTCTAAATCTTAGTTAGTGAGCACTTCTCCTTTGCCGAGATAATCCATCCACCTCACAGGTGTGGGCATATCAAGATGCTGATTAGACATGATGCACAGGTGTGCCTTAGGCTGGCCACAATAAAAGGCCACTCTAAAATGTGCAGTTTTATCACACAGCACAATGCCACAGATGTCGCAAGTTTTGAGGGGGCATCCAATTGGCATGTTAAATGCAGGAATGTCCACCAGAGCTGTTGCCCATGAATTTAATGTTCATTTCTCTACCATAAGCTGTCTCCAAAGGAGTTTCAGAGAATTTGGCAGTGCATCCAACCAGCCTCACAACCGCAGACCACGTGTAACCACACCAGCCCAGGACCTCCACATCCAGCATCTTCACCTCCAAGATCGTCCGAGACCAGCCACCTGGACAACTGCTGCAACAATCTGTTTGCATAACCATAGAATTTCTGCACAAACTGTCAGAAACCGTCTCAGGGAAGCTCATCTGCATGCTCGTTGTCCTCACTGGGGTCTTGACCTGACTGCAATCCGTCGCCATAACCGACTTGAGTAGGCAAATGCTCTCATTCAATGGCATCTGGCACTTTGGAGAGGTGTTCTCTACATGGATGAATCCCAGTTTTCACTGTACAGAGCAGATGGCAGACAGCATGTATGGCATTATGTGGGTGAGTGGTTTGTTGATGTCAACATTGTAGACCGAGTGGCCCATGGTGGCAGTGGGGTTATGGTATGGGCAGGCATATGTTATGGACAACGAACACAGGTGCATTTTATTGATGGCATTTTGAATGCACAGAGATACCGTGACGAGATCCTGAGGCCCATTGTTGTGCCATTCATCCACGACCATCACCTCATGTTGCAGCATGATAATGCATGGCCCATGTTGCAAGGATCTGTACACAATTCCTGGAAGCTGAAATCATCCCAGTTCTTGTATGGCCAGCATACTCACCAGACATGTCACCCATTGAGCATGTTTGGGATGCTCTGGATCAGAGTATACCAGAGTGTTCCAGTTCGTGCCAATATCCAGCAACTTCGCAAAGCCATTGAAGAGGAGTGGACCAACACTCCACAGGCCGCAATCAACAACCTGATCAACTCTATGCGAAGGAGATGTTGCACTGCGTGAGGCAAATGGTGGTCACAACAGATACTGACTGGATTTTAATTTTGTTTAGTGTAGTTTTGAATTTTTTTTTTTTTTTTTTTTTTTTTTTTTTTTTATGATTAAATGGGTCATCGGATGCCCATTTTCCACAAGTTGATATGATCCTTTAGGGTCTTAATAAAAGTCTGCAACATAGTTTGGTTAAAATTTCTCAATAGTAGTGTAAAAACTTTTCAGAGCACTCTGTCAAAAGCAACTCTTTTCAGAGCAAGCCGTTTGGTAGCATTTTCCTTTATATTTGTGCACACATACCAGTAATGGGTCAAAACATTGACCAATCTGGCTGAATTATTAAAAGCCAGAATTGGAACTAAATTTGAACTGTTTGGGAGCAAAAAGAGATGGTTCTTTTTGCTGAGCTGAGCCAAATGATCCGGATCCCTAAAAAGTGCCAGAATTCCCATCACTATTATCAAGCACCAGAATTTTATGCTCATGTGTTAATATGATTGTGAAGTTTTAATGCTAGAACCGCCAAGGGGTAAATTTTACCCGTGGCTTTTTTCAAACGTGCATAACAGATATAAAATAAAACATTCAAGTCTCCCAGTCATTTACTTTTACTAAAATGATGTAATTTACAATCCAATGTTGTCAAAAATTATTTAGATAAAACCATTTAAAAAAAACGGGGCATTTACCTATAAGCGCCAGCGGGTCAAATTTACCCGCTATAATGCATGTATTTTCATGCTGTCATTTTCTTGCCGCTTATGTTGTACATTTCTAGGCAACGCCTTTCACTCACTGATTTAGCAGTTATCAGGTTAATAAATTAAGTCAAAATGACAAAAAAGGCGATTTATGGAAGGTAGGTAGGCCTATTAGAAACACTAAATGCCATGAGTGATGGAGAGTCTGATGCGTCCTGGGCCGGCTCAGCATCTGACGGCTCATCTGACAGCAGTGGAGTAGCCAGCATTTTATTTTTGGGCGGGCCTGGGCAAAAGAGAACGGGCAATATGCTAACTAATGGACGGAGTCCAGTGGCATAGCGCAAATCCACGGCCCCCAACCGCGAACTCCAGGGAGGGGGGCTGGTTATGTCGCAACATTGTAAATATTTGTTTTAAACCAGGAAGGTGAGCCAATGGATATCACACAAGCAACGGGCAAACCTTGTGCAAGAATTATGTGGTGAACTTCTTAATCTGAGTCCATTCACTAGAAAGTGAAAGTAAAAACTGACGGCGCTTTCGGCATCTGACACTGCATTGAAAGCGCACAGAGACGACGAAAGACAAGTCTACTACATATGCTGATAATGGTATATACAGTAGCTAAATGTTTTAGGCTAATTTACTCCCTTAATATTTCTCTTGTGGCCCGAACATACAGGCTGGTGCAAAAAAAAAAAAAAAAAAAAAGTCTGTGCTTGAATTTTTTTTTTTTTTTTTTATGATTGCAGTGTTAATAATTTATAATTAATCATAATGTTTTGAAATACCTTTTTAAAAAACATTTTCAATAAGGAGTAAGCTAGCCTAATCTTTACCTCGCAGCGTGTCAGTTTTGCGGGGATGCACTATGAAATTATTATGCTGCAAAATAATTGTAATATAAATTTAAGAATAAAAGTAACTTACTAATATGAATAGGCCTAATAATCAGAAGAATGTAACAGGCCTACATTAATTGAAAATGCCAAATTATATATAACTAAAGGGTATAAAATAATTTTATCCAGAAATGTCATGTTTGTTATTTTTATTTATTTATTTATTTATTTATTTATTTATTTATTTATTTTTAATTATTATTATTTTTTCAATTCGTTATTTAAATGGTCTACAAATAAGGGAACAGGTGCAGTTAATCGCCGGCGTCAGTCACAAAATTTATATAATTTAATATAAATTAATCTTCGAGAGGACGACTGCAACAGCTGGTCTTAAATTCTTTAAACACCGCACACCAAAAGACTTTGAACGCCGACTGAAAACACTGACTGAGCTCAAATGACATTCATAATCGGACTGACAGTATGTTTCCCGGAATCAAAGAATTAACCGTTTCGAACTTTCAACCGTCACACCGTTACCCGTCAGGCCCTCCGCTATCTACACCCCTGACCGACAGTGATCCAGATATCATATTTACATGCTTTAGCCTAATGTTACTCTTATTGGTCAAATCTTGGTTTAATAATTTAATTTTTGTCTTTGCATATTGTCAGTGTTGGGAGGGTTACTTTGGAAATGTAATGGGTTACAGATTACAAGTTACCCTATTTAAAACGTAATAGTAGTGTAACTTTTTCATTTACTTTATTAAATTAATGTAACTGATTACTTTTGATTACTTTTCTAAATTTCTAATGAATGTTTATTTGCAACTGTTAATCATTAACAAATATTTACACCATGCAGGGTTAACCTTACAGTAGTGCTCAACACTGTCAGACTTTCAAAATCCTTCATCACTTGAATTATATGGAGACAGATTAGTCTCAAATATAATTCACGCAAAAAACACGATTCACACATGCGTAGACAATTTCACATGCATGAAACCTAATTCACGTACACACAAAAAAAATTCACGTGCGTGAAAAAAAATATATTCACAAAAAGCAATTCACATGCCCAAAATAAAATTATATATTCATAAAATACATTTCACAAATGCAAAACACAATTCGTAGATATACAACTGTGCACAAAAACCTTTGAATGTTTAAAATGTACGAGTGTCTGAATGTACAAATCGTCATTTACTACGTATCCACTCGGATTTGTGTGTGTTGTGTTTTTGAGACTTTCCTGGCAGAGCTCTCTTCCCACGCGGGCTGTCGTACTCTTTAGCCAATCAGATGCGAGCTTAACCATTCAACCAATCATATCATAAGCCACCGAGAGTGCATTCAAGGAGCACAATTCTGCGCACCTTTTGCGCAATATGAATTAAATAACACAGAAATTAAGCCTTTACATCAGTAATCCCATAGACAGTAAAAGAAATGGACACAGCGACCCAATTGGAACTCAATTGAGACAAGTGAAGCCCATTTTTAGCGATTTTTAGAACTTCCGTTTCTGACGTGCAGACTCAAACTAAGCTTGATGACGTCAGCAACCTGTCTGACAGATGTAAATCTTCTAGTAGCTGTGCGTGCAAACTGCCATCGTTAATCTTGCAGAGACTGCGAGCTTGAGCGGCGCTGATTAATTATTTTGTATAGTATTTTAAAATGTAACGCCAGGGCTTCTATGGGCTTCTCTCTTGACGTCTCCCCGATTGCCTGCGAGCTTCTGATGCACTCTCAGGTGGCTATGATATGATTGGTTGAATGGTAAGCTCGCATCTGATTGGCTAAAGAGTACGACCAGACCCACGTAAGAGAGAGCTCTGCCAGGAAAGTCTCAAAAACACACACACACACAAATCCGAGTGGATTCGTAGTAAATGACGATTTGTACATTCAGACACTCGTACATTTTAAACATTCAAAGGTTTTTGTGCACAGTTGTATATCTACGAATTGTGTTTTTGCATTTGTGAAATGTATTTCATGAATATATAATTTTATTTTGCGCATGTGAATTGCTTTTTGTGAATATATTTTTTTTTTTCACGCACGTTGAATTTTTTTTGTGTGTACGTGGATTAGGTTTCATGCATGTGAAATTGTTTACGCATGTGTGAATCGTGTTTTTTGCGTGAATTATATTTGAGATTAATCTGTCTCCATAGAATTAAGAGGATCAAATTTGAACACATCCACCACAAAATCAGACTTTAGTACTGCCTTTCACTTTGAGATTGATCTGGAGTTAAATGCAGATTTAAAATCATAAGAAATTGTTTACTGATACTGTTTTTGAAACCAAATCTTTGCAAAAGGAAACACAGCATCTAACAATAGTTTGGGGAAAAAAATTAAAAATAATAATAAATGAAAGCATATAAATACTGTTATCTAATAAGTATGTGTTCTGTATACTAAACTTCTGAAACATTGGTGTCTCTTTGTACAAAATTGGTTTACTTTGTATATATGACAATAGGTTTCTCAAAATAAGTAAAATGCTCATGAAGTGACTCAGAGCAGTTCTAGAGATTATGTTTACAGCGAGCTTCAGTAGGCCTTTTTATTTTTTTTACATGCCCTTATTTGTATAGTTGTATTTTATAGTTTATATTTAATCTGTATCTATCTGTATTTTTCCAATTGTACTGTTATTGTTATGTGTATGCACCCCCTTCTGAGCTTGTAACACAATGTCAATTCTCTGTATGTATTTGCTGTACATGTGGAAAAAGAATTGACAATAAAACAACTTGACTTGAAATATTGATGTGATGAATAAACATAATGTTTGCATGACTCTATTTCCTATTGGGGCGATGGACAGTGGCATAATACACTGCCCACACTTTGTCCATGAGTGGCCATCAAATCGGGTTTTTGGCATGGCCGATGCACTAAAAGAAGATACACGCTGGCAGCTACTAGGTATACAGCGGTAGTTAGGCGGTTCTAGTGTTAAAATTTTTAAAGGATTTTGCTCAAAATTGTAAGGAACTGTCTGTTTTGAGTTTTATCCCTTTTGGAATCCTTAACAGTTTCATAAGGAACCTCAATTTAGTGAGAGAGTTTTTTCTTATAACTGTAAAATTACAGAAACATTTATTTTGGAAAAATTACGGATGCCTTCACATCTATATACTTGTCATCGCAACAACGTTTATTGGGAACTGTAAAGCCAACCGTCTGGCACGATTGCTGAAGAAAAAATAAAGAATACACTGTCTATATGTTCACACTGTCAGTTTTTTGGGATTGACAACCGCATTTACTTACAGGTGTGACGTTTAAAACTGTTGCACAATTCAATTATAAGTGTAACCTCTTAATACTCAGTCCATTCACTAGAAAGTGAAAGCTTCAATTTGTCATCGCATCGCGCTTTCGGCATCTGACACTGAATTAAAAGCGCACATTAGATGTCGAAAGGCTAATCTACTTCATATAAATATAATGGTATATACAGTATACTGATTAATGACATTTTAGGCTAATTTACTCCCTTAATATTTCTCTTGTGGCCCGAACATTTAGGCTGGTGCAACTGAATGGAAGTGTAAAAAAATTAAAAAAAACCTTGAACTTGATTTTTTTTTTTTTTTTTTTTTTTTTGATGATTGCAGTGAAAATAATTTAAATTAATATTTTAGTTTAGAATTAGAGTGATTTTCAAAAGGGAATAATCTTAAAGTGAGGAGTCTCCACCGTCAAAATGATTTTTTACCTCGCAGGCGTTCAGTTTTTGCGGTGATGCCGCTATGAAATTATTGTGGGGCTTTAAGGAAAATAATTTTAATATTAATTTAAGAATAAAAGTAACTTAATAATATGAATAGGCCTAATAATCAGAAGATTGTAACAGGCCTGCATTAATTGAAAATGGCTGTACAAATTAGATATAACTAAAGTGTATTCCATAATTTTCATCCACCAGAAATGTCATGTTTGTTAAAGTTATTTATTTATTATTTTCTGGAATTATTATTATTTTTTTCAATTCGTTTATGTAAATGGTCTACAAATAAGGGAAACAGGTGCAGTTAATCGCCGGCGTCAGTCACTAAATTTATTAATTTAATATAAATTAATCTTCGAGAGGACGACTGCAACATTTGGTCTTAAATTCTTTAGGACACCGCACAGCAAATGAGTTTGAACGCGACTTTGAAAGCACTGTCTGAAACTCAAATGACATTCATAATCGGCAGTGACATATATGTTTCCCGGCTTGCTCGTGTGGAACTAAGTCTTATACCGTAAAGTCAGGTCTTTTTTCAGTTACGCTCTGCTCTCAAGGCGTCTAATCTAATCTTAACTTCTAAAAACTTGGCTCATTGTCTTATCCATTTCATAGTCATCCAGAGAGCATACATAACTCCTTACAAGAGGTTTAAAATGAAACTGCAATCGACCTATAACTGCCATATCTGTACCACTGTATCATTAGGTACTTTTCTCCACGTTTTGGGAATGTCCAATTGTTGTCAACCTATGGACACATGTGAATTCTGTTTTATCCTTTTTACTACAAAATGATTACACGTCTAATCCAGTTTTATGTCTTCTCAATGACGATTCCAATCCCTGTATAAGTTCATTAAAGAAGAGAAAAAGTTGTTTGCTGGTTTTACGGCTACAAAGACAATAATACAAAACTGGTTTACTCTGAACATGTGCGCAAAAACATTTTGGATTCATACCTTGGGATAGTGGCCAGTGAATGTACAACGGCACGAATTAACGGAGCTAAACCTGGGACTATTGATGCATGGCAATGTTTTTCTTCTGACATTTTGGAATATGTAAAGGAATGTCAATGTAACTTTTTTTTTTTCGTCTCTTTCCAATTGTAAATTATTGATAATGTGTCTGTTGCTCCCCCTTCCCTGCTTGTTTGTTGGTTTGGATTGATGATGTTTTGTTAATGTAAAAAAAAGTCTTGAACATAAAACAACAGAATAAAAATATAGTTGATGACCAGACATAATCATTTCATGACTCTAGACACTTATTTGTGAAGACAGTGGCAGTGCAATAATATGTTCTTTAGCCATATAGATACAGTTGTAATGTGCATGGGTAAAATTTACACGCTGGCGGTTTTAGGTATACAGCGACCTTTGGCGGTTCTAGTGTTAAAGAAGATTTAAAGGATTTGCTCAAAATTATAAGGAACTGTCTGTTTTGAGTTTTGAGTGGGTTTCAGTTTAAGGAACCTCAGAGAGTGAGAGAGTGTGTGATACTCTGAAAACAGAAAATATTTTTGGAAAAAAATTGCGGATGACTTCACATCTATAACTTGTCATCGCAAGAACGTTTTAGGGAACTTAAAGCCAACCGTCTGATCACAAGCAGAAGAATAAAGATACACTGTTATGTTCACACTGTTTTTGGGATTGACAACCGCATTTACTTACAGGTGTGACGTGCAAACTTTGCACAAGAATTATGCAGTGAACCTCTTAATCTCAGTCCATTCACTAGAAAGTGAAAGTAAAAACTGACAGCGCTTTCGGCATCTGACACTGCATTAAAAGCGCACAGAGATGACGAAAGACAAATCTACTTCATATGCTGATAATGGTATTGACAATCGCATTTACTTACAGGTGTGAGTCTTGAAATTTTCAAATATCACACAGAGCGGCTCTTTCTCACCAGTGTTGGGGAGTAGTTACATGTAACGGCATTACGTAATTTAATTACAAAATAAATGTAACTGTAATCAGTTACAGTTACTAAGAAAAATTAAATTACAGTTATGAAAATGTTAACGATTACAAAGGGGATTACATTTGAATATTTACACACATCCACATACAGATTTAATTGATTTCTTTCCCACATTGCACTTACTATTCTGAGACATATGGCCTTATAATTTCTGCGATCCGGAAAACACAGACTGGTTCGTAGAATCCAGTCATAAAAACAGAACTCCTATAGCCTAACGTGGACGGAATCCGCCACAATTTGGACGAATAAATCAAAAGTTGGTCAGTACACTTGAATCAAAACGCGATATGGACTAGTGTCTGTGAATATTAAGCCGCAAAAAGACAATAATATGAATCCTGCACGTGTCTGTGGAAAAGCCGCGGACTGGCCATCGGGAGAACCGGGACAATTCCCGGTGGCCTGGCAGGCGATTTGGCCCGCTATTTTAATATTATTATTATATAATTGCCTGCCGAATGTACTAAAGCGATTATTTCCGAATCCGCCATTCGATAATTAAATCTCTAATAAATTATGAACTGGTTAGTCGTGACTGGCAATGCTTGGGCTGGCGCGCTCTCCGCGCCTCCGCCAAACGGTTTGGATCAGAGTTATCAATGCGAGAGAGAGAATGGTGTGGCTGTGGAAGCGCACACGTGGAGCAGAGAAGCTGTTCAGGGTTTTTAAGGGGTCAGGTCAGTTTCATCTGTAAATATGCTATTGTAGTTTTGTCTTTGGTTTACTTAGTCAAGCAGCAGCCCATTGCTCATCAGTCATCACAAAATACTGTACAAAAGGACATCATTATTATCTATTGTAATGTTACAGTAGTAATTTAGCAGAAAAATAATTATATTTTATGATAGGTTTAGGGGGAGCTAGGACAGAGAATAACATAACCCTTATGAAAATGAACACGATTTTACTATAAATCCAAAGATAATGGGTACTATTGTTAAACCATGGTGACCACAAATGAAAAATTCATTTACAAATTAATTTATTTAAAAAATAAATACAAATGGTAATCTGCCAAAACAACAACAACCACAAAAAAAAAAAAAAAAAAAAAAAAAATTGTAAGGGAAAAACATGACTCGTTCAGTATTAGGATTTTTCTGTAAAGATATTGTAGTGATGTACTAATTTTGACATGAAGGCAATTTAGAAAGTATAGTTTTGTTACATCTTGAGTATTAAAGTCATGAGAGAGATGGATATCAGGGCAAAATAAAGAGACTGAAAAGGAAAATTGAAGTGAAGGTGCAGTTCAGGAGAGAACTTTTAATTATTTTGCATGTCCCCAACCTAAAGATTTAAACCTTTTTTATGTCAGGTCCATACAAAAAATAGGGTTGTCAATGTTTCAGAATTTGTTTGTATGAGTTTGAGATTTCCCGGTCTGAAATTATTCCCCAGTCCACCCCTCGTGGAAATTAATGGCACAGATATGTGGTTTCATTTACTACACATAGGTCTACTGAAGCTCGCGGTGTTTTCAGCCTCTTCTGCCTCAATATATGAGTACATGAACACATAAACATAATCTCTAGAACTGCTCTGAGTCACTTTCCTGAGTCTCCTGACTCACTTCACGATCAAAACATTAAACAGGTTCTCGCCACTCAGTGATGCACCCACTGAGAAACCTGATCAAAGTGCTCTAGTTATTGGCGATTCTATTGTACGGAACGTGAAAATAGAGACACCAGCAACCATAGTCCAATGTTTTAGCAAATTTAAAAGTGCTGGCTAATGCTAAACGTAAATACAGTAAGATTGTTATTCACGCCGGCGCTAATGATGTTCGACTTCGCCAGTCGGAGATCACTAAAAATAACATTAAAGAGGTGTGTGAACTTGCAAGCATGATGTCATACACTGTAATATGCTCTGGTCCCCTCCCTGCTTACTGTGGTGATGAGATACATAGCAGACTGTCCTCACTCAATGGCT
Organism: Cyprinus carpio; assembly: GCF_018340385.1. Classification (NCBI taxonomy): domain Eukaryota; kingdom Metazoa; phylum Chordata; class Actinopteri; order Cypriniformes; family Cyprinidae; genus Cyprinus; species Cyprinus carpio. The sequence continues at coordinate 10,631,317 of NC_056574.1, read as the reverse complement.
GGATGTCTAAGTGGTGCCCACAGAATAACATAGGTTTCATAGACAATTGGAAAAGCTTTTGGGGCAGATCTGACCTGTTGAAAAGAGATGGTCTTCATCCATCCTGGGGTGGTGCCGCTCTTCTCTCTAGAAATATGGCACATAGTCTTAGAGTTTGTACTTGACTAACTGGGGCCCAGGTCAGGAAGCAGACAGAGCGTCTAAACCGACCGTCTGCTAGCTGCCTCCAGTCACAGAAGTCAGTTAATTCTTAGCACATAGAGACTCTTTCACCTAGATATCACACTATAGAGACTGTGTCTGTTCCCCGGGCTAGAAAATACAAAAAACGTACCAAACCAATTTAAGAGCAACAATTTAATTGAGGTTCAACAAATAAAAAAAACAGATGTAATGCGGATAAATAAATGATAATGCTTGGCTTATTGAATATCAGGTCCCTTTCTACAAAAGCACTTTTTGAAAATAACATGATCACTGATCATAATCTAGATGCACTCTGTTTGACAGAAACCTGGCTAAAACCTGATGATTACATTATTTTAAATGAGTCTACACCCCAAGATTACGGTTATAAACATGAGCCACGTCCAAAAGGTAAAGGGGGAGGTGTTGCTACAATTTATAACAATGTTTTCAGGATTTCTCATAGGGCAGGCTTCAAGTATAACTCGTTTGAAGTATTGGTGCTTAATATAACATTATCCAGAGAAACAAATGTTAATGATAAATCCCCTGTGATGTTTGTGCTGACTACTGTATACTGGCCACCTGGGCACCATACAGACTTTATTAAAGAGTTTGCTGATTTTACATCCGAGTTAGTGCTGGCTGCAGATAAAGTTTTAATTGTTGGTGATTTTAATATATCCATGTTGATAATGAAAAAGATGCATTGGGATCAGCATTTATAGACATTCTGAACTCTATTGGGGTTAGACAACACGTCTCAGGACCTACTCATTGTCAAAATCATACTCTAGATTTAATACTGTCACATGGAATTGATGTTGATGGTGTTGAAATTATGCAGCCAAGGGATGATATCTCAGATCATTATTTAGTTTTGTCCAAACTTCATATAGCTAAAACTGTAAATTCTACTTCTTGTTACAAGTATGGTAGAACCATCACTTCTACCACAAAAGACTGCTTTGTAAGTAATCTTCCTGATGTATCCCAATTCCTTAGCATATCCAAAACCTCAGAACAACTTGATGATGTAACAGAAACTATGGACTCCCTCTTTTCTAGCATTTTAAATACAGTTGCTCCTTTACGCTTAAAGAAGGTTAAGGAAAACAGTCTATAATGAGCACACTTGCACCCTAAAGAGAGCAGCCCAGAAAATGGAGCGCAGCTGGAGGAAAACAAAACTAGAGGTATTTCGTATTGCTTGGAGGGAAAGTAACCTATCTTACAGAAAACCATTAAAAACTGCTAAATCTGATTACTTTTCGCCTCTTTTAGAAGAAAACAAACATAACCCCAGGTATTTATTCAATACAGTGGCAAAATTGATGAAAAATAAAGCATCAACAAGTGTTGACATTTCCCAACATCACAGCAGTAATGACTTTATGAACTACTTTACTTCCAAAGTTGATACTATTAGAGATAAAATTGTAACCATGCAGCCATCAGCTACAGTATCAAATCAGACAATGCACTATAGATCCCCTGAGGAACAGTTCCACTCATTCTCTACTATAGGAGAGGAAGAATTGTATAAACTTGTTAAATCATCTAAACCAATAACATGTATGTTAGACCCTATTCCATCTAAACTCCTAAAAGAGGTGCTTCCAGAAGTCATAGATCCTCTTCTGACTATTATTAATTCCCTCATTGTTATTAGGATATGTCCCCAAAACCTTCAAACTGGCTGTTATTAAGCCTCTCATCAAAAAACCACAACTTGACCCCAAAGAACTAGTTAATTACAGACCGATCTCGAATATCCCTTTTCTGTCCAAGATACTAGAAAAGGTAGTATCCTCACAATTATATTCCTTCTTAGAAAAAAATGGCACCTGTGAGGATTTCCAGTCAGGATTTAGACCGTATCATAGTACTGAGACTGCTCTCCTTAGAGTTACAAATGACCTGCTCTTATCATCTGATCGTGGTTGTATCTCTCTATTAGTGCTATTGGATCTTAGTGCTGAGTTCGACACTATTGACCACACTATTCTTTTGCATAGACTAGAACACTTTGTTGCCATTAATGGAAGTGCACTAGCATCGTACTTATATGACTGCCATCAATTCGTAGCAGTGAATGAAGAGGTTTCATATCGTTCACAAGTGCAGTATGGAGTACCTTAAGGCTCAGTACTAGGTCCGTTACTCTTCAAGCTTTACATGTTACCCTTGGGAAATATCATCAGGAAACACAGTGTTAGCTTTCACTGTTATGCTGATGATACTCAGCTCTATATTTCTTCGTGGCCCGGTGAAAAATACCAATTTGAAAAACAAACGGAATGCATAGTCGATATAAAAAACTGGATGACGAGTAATTTTTTATTTTTTGCTAAATTCTGAAAAAACAGAGGTGTTAATTATAGGACCTAAAAGCTCTGCATGTAATGACCTAGAACGCTGTCTAAGATTTGATGGCTGCTCTGTCAATTCTTCGTCATCAGTAAGGAACCTAGGTGTGCTATTTGATAGCAACCTTTCCTTAGAAAGCCACATTTCTAGCATTTGTAAAACTGCCTTTTTCCATCTCAAAAATATATCTAAATTACGGCCTATGCTCTCAATGTCAAATGCAGAAATGTTAATCCATGCGTTTATGACCTCAAGGTTAGACTATTGTAATGCTCTATTGGGTGGTTGATCTGCACGCTTAGTAAACAAACTCCAGTTAGTCCAAAATGCAGCAGCTAGAGTTCTTACTAGAACCAGGAAGTATGATTTTAAAATCTTGCTTATTACTTATAAAGCCCTGAATGGTTTAGCACCTCAGTATTTGGATGAGCTCTTGTTACATTATAGTCCTCCACATCCGCTGCGTTCTCAAAACTCTGGCAATTTGATAATACCTATAATATCAAAGTCAACTGCGGGCGGCAGATCCTTCTCCTATTTAGCACCCAAAATCTGGAATAAACTACCTAACATTGTTCGGGAGGCAGACACACTCTTGCAGTTTAAATCTAGATTAAAGACACATCTCTTTAACCTGGTTTACACATAACATACTAACACACTTCTAATATCCAAATCGTTAAAGGATTTTTAGGCTGCATTAATTAGGTAAACTGGTACCGGGAACACTTCCCATAACACCCGATGTACTTGTTACATCATTAGAAGAATGGTATCTACGCTCATATTAGTCTGTTTCTCTCTTATTCCAAGGTCACCGCAGCCACCAGATCCAGTCTGTATCCAAGTCAGAGGGTCACTGCAGTCACTCGGATCCAGTATGTATCTAGCCCAGATGGTGTATCAGCACCTAGAAAGGACCTCTACAGCCCTGAAAGACAGCGGAGACCAGGACAACTAGAGCCCCAGAGACAGATCCCCTATAAAGACCTTGTCTCAGACGACCACCGGGACAAGACCATAGGAAACAGAGGATTCTTCTGCACAATCTGACTTTGCTGCAGCGTGGAATTGAACTGCTGGTTTCCTTTGGTCAGAGGAAAACTGGCCCCCCAACTGAGCCTGGTTTCTCCCAAGGTTTTTTCTCCATTCTGTCACCGATGGAGTTTTGGTTCCTTGCCGATGTCGCCTCTGGCTTGCTTAGTTGGGGACACTTCATTTACAGCGATAAGGTTGACTTGATTGCAAATTATTGCACAGATACTATTTAAACTGAACTGGGCTGCATGATGACATCACTGAATTCAGTGATGAACTGCCTTTAACTGTCATTTTGCATTATTGACACACTGTTTTCCTAATTAATGTTGTTCAGTTGCTTTGACGCAATCTTTTTTGTTTAAAGCGCTATATAAATAAAGGGGACTTGATTTGACATGAGCATTTTACTTCTTTTGAGAAAGGTATTGTCATACTCATATCATAAAGAGACAGCAATGTTTCAAAAAGACACCAATGTTTCAGGAGTTTAGTACACAGAATAGGACGTATGCTTATTAGTTAACCGTATTTGAGTTGATGTATAAGCTTTTATTTTATTTTTATTCAAACCATCCAAACAATTGTTATATCCTGTATTTACTCAAATAGCAAAGATTTGGTTTCAAAAACAGTATCAGTAAACTATTTCTTATGATTTTAAATCTGCACTGAACTTCAGATCAATCTCAAAGCAAAAGGCAGTACTAAAGTCTGATTTTGTGGTGGATGTGTTCAAATTTGATTATCTTAATTCAAGGGATGAAGGATTTTGAAGTCTGACAAGTGTTGATCACTACTGTAAGGTTAACCCTGCATGGTGTAAATGTTTGAAAATGATTAACAGTTGAAAATAAACATTCAATAGAAATTTTGAAAAGTAATCAAAAAGTAATCAGAAGTAATCATTACTTAATAAAGTAATTGAAAAAGTTAACTTCACTATTACACATGAAATAAATTCCATGAAGGACCGTGCAGGGCGGGAAAGCCTTAGCCCTCAAAACCCTTTTAAAGGTAAACACAATGAATAAATTCATGAAGAACTCGTGCAGGGCGGAAAGGCCTAATCAGTTACCTATTAATAAAGTAATTGAAAAACCTCCAGTACTGAAGCACTACTATTACATTTTCCAATCGACTTGTACTTGTAACATTAACCTATTACATTTCCAAAGTAACCTTCCCAACACTGTCTCTCACACTGTCTGATGTGACAAACAAGTAGTTGTCCAATCCTGCTCCGTTTACACAGTGTGGGTTTTCTAAGAATGTGGTTGTGATTCCTGAAAATTTATGGGTGTGAGTTTGGTTACAGAATGCGGTTGTCACGCCTGTAAATAACAGTACTGTGTGTGAATGTAATTGTATTAAGGACTCAAATACTGGACTGACAACCATATTCTGCTGCTGTGTGAACGTGGCCTAAATGTGAAGTACATCTCGGTTAAACTAGAGAATATCTGCTTAAGATAGGGTGACCATGCGTCCTCTTTTTCCAGGACTTGTCTATTTTATTGGACCCAAAAAAATGTGTCTGGCTGGGATTTCTAAATCGCCCAAATTGTCTGGGATTCTGCTTTTGCTTTCTGAAGTCGCCATTTATTGTGTGCGTTTTGTATTACAGTCCTGCGCGGGACTGTTTTAGTAATCTCGCTCCCACTGAATTTCTGACCTTTATAGCCTGCTCCCGCAATTTTTGTGTCCAGTCCTGCCCGCTCCCGCAAACATTCTTTGGCATATAATTTCTGCGCATCAGGGAGCCACTACCAATATTCCTATTATAAAATCATCTCTTTTGAATTTATGATCATGCGTGCTCTGTGTAAAGAAAGAGCAGATATTTGTAAATGAGCTCAGGATCTGCTGAGCAGCCAGCATGATTTGTTTGTATAATCCGAAGTCCACGAAATCTGTTTCTACTGCAGATCGTCAGCATGATCTTGTCAGCCATCTCTCCTCTAAACCTGTGATCAGTGAAATCTGTTTCTACTGCAGATCGTGTTGGATGCAGGTTTGTCAACAAGTCTGCATATTTATTTATTTATTTATTTTTATGGAATTGGGCTACTTTTAAACTGTTGCCATGGGTTGAACTTCAACAGTTACCAAACATTTGAAGGTCCAAATTGCAGTTTTAGTGCAGCTTCAAAGGGCTCTACACAATCCCAACCAACGAATAAAGGTCTTATCCAAACCATTGGTCATTTTCTTAAAACAATAAACATTTCTATACTTTTTAACCACAAATGCTCATCCTGCTCTAGCTCTGCTTGCACATGCTTGTCTTCACGTATTATGTAATCCCATTCGAAAGGTCATGTGCGGTTAGCTCTTCATCTGTGTACTCTGGTTCAGAAAGGTAGGGTGGGGCAAAAAAACTCCATCTTATTTTCACCTCCAACTTCAAAATCAACTGACATTGTTATTTTACTCAAGTTTTTGACTTTCTTTGCACGTTCGCTTTGTAAACGCTGGGTTGGTGCTTTCGCCTACGTCATGCGTGACCTTTCCAATGTCATTACGTAATGCATGAAGTCGAGCTAGTGCACAACTAGCATTTGTGTTTATCCACCTTATTTTTCCCATGAGAGTGGGCACAGCTATTTGTGAATGTAATGTGTCTGGCTTCCGGTTCCCATCCGCTTTCAGCTTTAGCTGTACAAAACAGCTCATTTTGCTACTTGATATTGCAAACTGGTGTTTCTCGCACATTGACAGAAAATGGCTTATTTCTGCGTTGAAAAAATAAGGTGGACAAAGCATATACATTTTATTTTTTATTTTTTTAGAAAATGCCAGATCGTTTCGCTAGATAACACCCTTATTCCTTCCTCATCTGGTACCGTGTAGAACCCTTTGAAGCTGCTCTGAAACTGCAATTTGGACCTTCAACCGTTTGGTAACTGTTGAAATTCATTACATGGACAAAATCCTGGGATGTTTTCCTCAACCTTAATTTCTTTTTGACTGAAGAAAGAAAGACATGAACATCTTGGATGACATGGGGATGAGTAAATTATCAGGAAATTTAAATTTGAAAGTGAACTACTCCTTTAAAGGTTTGAAATGTTGCATAAATTACAGTTGACTGAAATGCTTGTACTGAAACATTTTGCATTCTATCTATGAAACAAATGCACTAGATGTAAGGTTTTGTGATGGAGGGCAACTGGAAGCTTTTTAGCTGTGACTATAAATATGTATTTTAGATATGGTAATGACATATTTTGAGTTTTAATATTTGGGATATGGTCATTGCGCTACTTTGGGCACTGGACTACTTTTACCACCAACCAACCACACCAAGCCACATCATGATAACTCCCTAGAAATTAGTCATTATAGCTTTTGAGGTTTTTGTAAGGTTCTGGATAGTAATTCCTTTTTTTTTTGCTAGATTGGGTAACAAATAAGTTATTACTAATAGGTTACCATGATCTTCTTTAGAATACTGATCCAAATAATTAGTAATTCCTTTAGCAGGATAGTAACACTTGAGTCATTACTAGTGAGTTACCATGATCTTTACTGTAGAATGAATTATACTTTATTCATAATTCACATTAATTATACAGTAGTTCTTAGTAGTTTTCCAGGATATATGAAAAAAAGTAGTTACTGATTAGTTAATAGTGAACTACCACTTTTAACTGAGCTCTATACTTTTCTTGTTAGTTAATAGTAGTAACTAGAATGTTAATTGAACATTAGTCATTTGTTCCTGTGTAGTAATTCATTAACAATGGAACGGTATTCTAAAGTGTTACCACTAATAGTAATGTCTAAATATAGCAACAGAGACAATAAATAATAACAAATCTTTGTAACTGTTTCAACACCATTACAAAACACAAAACTGAATGACTGAACAAACACACTGATCTACATTACAACAGAGTGCATTTCTCTTTCACAAACAGCACTAACTGCACACTTCCTCTCGCAAACTCATCTTTCACTCATATATCACAAACTAGAGCTGGATTTTAAACTCTGATGTCAGCAAGAAAAAAAAGCAAAAAATTAAGGAACACTAAAATCACTTTATCCTATTCATAAAAATAAGAGCAATTATCATCTAGTGAAATACACAGAGAGAAAATAATACTTACAGAGCACAAGAGGAAGTTGACCGATCTCCATACTGACTGAATGATGACAGACGGTTAAAGACACAGACTGTATTAAAGCCCCAAGACTTCCTGAAACATGCAGTCAGATCTTTAGGAACATCATGACAGATTAAAGACATGCAGATGTACCTCATGTGTTACAGAAAATCTTTTGATATTGTTGATAATCTTGTGACGTTTTGTTAAGTTTCATATCCAGAGGGAAATCGATATAACATCTAATGCACATCCCTTATTCTCATCAAAAGCTACAATTCATTTGCCCTTACCTCTGAGATCTGGATATGAGGCAAAAAGACCTGGAATCCTCCATACCGTCAGAGTCTGCTCAGCTGAGTTCGGGCTTCTTGAGGCTCAAAGGAATTGTTCAGTTTCAGAATAATATGTAATCCTTCAATAAATTACTCAGAGCATTTCTTTTAATAAAGTTTTAACGCATCACCATTTGTAATGGCTTCGCTTTATTAGTAGACAATAACTCATAAGTAGTAAAAAGGAAAGTAACAGCGAGTAAGACTTCACCATCGGAGTGCAGCCCCACATAAAGCTCTTCTTGGCCTTTTATAGCCTTGCATAAAATTTGCATTAACTTCATTAATTCCTCCTTTGGTAGCCTCGTACATTCATACACAGACAGAGTATATGACCTTTATCACATTTAGCACAGAGCATCAAAAGTGGAAGAAATGGAAGAACTGCAGGGGCTATTAATAACACATGTAGATGTTTATATTAATTTTAGCCTACAAAAATATTTATAACACATGTGAAGCATAGCTATAATTATACATGGTCTCAACCACAAAAGTCACACTTGTATACAGATATAGTAAAATTAGTACGGCTAGATAGAGATTCCATCTCACAAGTTTTTTGTAAGATGCAGTCACTTCCTTCCCACCATCTAAATAAACAAAGCACATAGCAACTTAAGCCTCAAACATTAATACTTATAGAAATGGGAAACAGGTGTGATCAAAACATATATCTGAAACTCTTATAACTGATATATATATATATAACATATAATTAAGCCATAATATACATATATATATAAAATGTAGTTAGCAGGTCATTACTGCCATTACTGACAGTGAAAATCATGGTGGCCCAGTAGTGCAAAACACAACGACATTAAAAAAGCAAACATAAGCTCACAACACAACAAAATTAAGCCACAACACAACGGCATTCTCACAACACAACGTATACGGCTGTGTTGACCTTGGACCTCAGAAAACACAGTGGACCAACAGTGGATGACATGGCCCTGCAAACCATCACTGACTGTGGAAACTTTACACTGGACCTCAAGAAATGTGGATTGTGTGCCTCTCCTCTCTTCCTCTGGGACCCTGATATCCAAAGGAAATGCAAAATTTACTTCCATCAGAGCACACAACTTTATACTACTCAGCAGCAGTCCAGTCCTTTTTGAAGCGAGATGCTTCTGACGCTGTCTGTTGTTCAAGAGTGGCTTGACACAAGGAATGCGACAGCTAAAACCCATGTCTTACATACGTCTTTGTGTAGTGGTTCTTGAAGCACTGACTCCAGCTGCAGCCCACTCTTTGTGAATCTTTGTGAATCTCCCCCACATTTTTGAATGGGTTTTGTTTCACAAACCTCTCCAGGGTGCGGTTATCCCTTTTGCTTGCACACTTTTTTCTATTACATCTTTTCCTTCCCTTTGCCTCTCTATTAATGTGCTTGGACACAGAGCTCTGTGAACAGCCAGTCTCTTTTGCAATGACCTTTTGTGTCTTGCCCTCCTTGTGCAAGGTGTCAATGGTCGTCTTTTGGACAACTGTCAATTCAGCAATCTTCCCCATGATTGTGTAGCCTACAGAACAAGACTGAGAGACCATTTAAAGGCTTTGCAGGTGTTTTGAGTTAAATAACTGATTAGAGTGTGGCACCAGGTGTCTTCAATATTGAACCTTTTCACAATATTCTAATTTTCTGAGATACTGAATTTGGGATTTTCCTTAGTTGTCAATTATAAATATCAAAATTAAAAGAAATAAACATTTGAAATATATCAGTCTGTCTGTAATGAATAAATATAATATACAAGTTTCACTTTTTGAATGGAATTAGTGAAATGCTGTAAATCAACTTTTTGATGATATTCTAATTATATGACCAGCACCTGTATAACTTTAATACGGTTTCTTGCTCACCAGTGTAATGTAAACGTGTAAATATCCACACATACATTTTAGAAACTTTGATACAGTGTAATAGTTATGTAAAATACAAATACTAATAACTGTGATAGTGTTGTTGATAGTATGTTACTATGTTTTTTAACACTCCTGCCACTTGGAGGACTGATAGGTCAGGCAGATCGCTGGTGACACCCCGTAAACATTCTCCTGAGATGAAAAACAAAGGTATAGTGTAAATTGACCAAGAAAAAACAAAAAAACAAAAAAACAATTGATTCCACCAGTCACTACATGTTGCATACATTATGAATGGAGCCATATTCAATATGATTGTGTTTTTGTCTTTTTTCTGCTAGGGCTAATCAAATAGGCATGTTATACATTATGAATAGAGCAAGATATGAAAAGATGATGTAACAATATTAGACACTCTACTCCTACCTTAACCACTCAGTGAGTTTCCTCTCTTGCAAACAGGACCACCAAAGTATGGATGGGAGTCCTTTAAAACAATCTGTGAAGATAATTACATTGGGTTACATATTTAATTGATTTCAGATACATTTTGAATTACTTTCAGTTGCATTTTAAATTGTTATATTGTAAATTAAACTATATTTAAAATAAATTATGAAGAATAATTAATATTCTATATAATGTTACAAACATGCCAATAGACTGTAAAGAGATCAGTAATATTTCAAAGGATGTCCATATCCCTCTTAACCATTTCTGATCTTGTTTGCTTTTTACTGAATAGCTTCATCATGTTTGTGTTAGGGATCCCTGGAAAACTGCTATATTAAATGGTAATAATTAATTCAAGCTTCACGTTACAGATAATAAAAATTTAAAATATAACAATAACTGCCAGAATCTGTCAGACTAAAGAAAGATAACTATTAACATAACGATATTAGAGTCCACACCAGCGAACGATATAATCTGTTTATTCTAAGCGCACGCTTGTCTGCTGCTTTAAATTCTCAAGCTTGTTATAGCAGGATTCTGATTGGCTGTTAATGTTTTTAATTATTCATCAGCTGAAAAAAAAAAAAAAAAAATTCTGAAAGTGATTCCAATGACATCGTTTCTCTGTGCCTTTATCATTATAGCGTTGGTGTGGACTCTGCTATTTTTTTTAATACTGAGAACTATACTCAGTTTTAAAACTATATCTTTATTGTTGTCTTTATATTCATGGTGTGAACAGGCCTTTAAGGTTTATTACGATACATGGCAATCTAAAAATGGCAACAGTATTTAAAATACTTCATATCAAGTGAAGAAGTTCCTATTACAGCAAACACCTATCAGAGCCACCTATGCAAATAAGCGTGGATTACCGGGAGCCCTCCTGTTATTTCTACTCTTACAAGTTATAAAAAGCTGAGGTGGATGAGTTTAAAGCTAAACTCTAACTTAGCCCTGCTACTTTAGTGCTGATCAAATCGGTGCAGCAGCGTTATCCAGCCTTATTAGCTAGATTTGCTAAAAGACGCTAGAACAATACTCACCCTAAAGTTGTTGATGTAACTTGAAACATTTAATACCTTCTCCGTGCCATGAAATTAATTTACAGTAATCCAGGGAAGTTCTTTTAAGATGAAAAATCATCTTCGCCTCTTGTCATTTTAAAAGCTCTACGGAAAGAGCAATGGCTGTGACTGTGCATAGAGTCCATTGTGTACAAGAGCAGAGCTAAACTGTCCAAACTGAAAATATTGATTTATTTTCTGCTCAATTCATGAATCGATACATTATCAAAATCAAAACATTCAATAAAAACACATTGTTCATTTAAAAATCGATTACACATATTAATCACTTACTTTGAGAATTTCTAGTGGCGTCTCGAGGAAATATCTGTGTTTAACTGTCAACACTAGTGGTCGGGAGCATTTTTCGTTGTGGCTTAATGTCGTTGTGTTGTGAGAATGTTGTTGTGTTGTGTCTTGATGTCGTTGTGTTGTGAGCTTATGTTTGATTTTGTAATGTCGTTGTGTTGTGCACTACTGGGCCACTGTATGTAACACTCCAAATAGAAAGGAATCCTTGAAATCACATCATATGACCCCTTTAATGTGGTTATAATGTGTTTTAATATTAAAGTAGAACAAAAAGGAAACATTAAACTCATTTAAGTGATAAATCAATGAAAATGTCAAAACATAAAAACATAAAATATTAAAAGATAAAAATAAAAACGGAAATTGGGATGATATAAACTGAACTGATGGGGATTTACTTGTGATGCTAAAGATTGTGAAGTTCAGGAATGTGCAGAGAAGTTTCATCCACATTACCAATATTTTATTGGTCAAAAATAACAAAAACCAAATGGGTTAAACCTGGTATAAATCTGTTAAGCCTTGATCAAACTTGCAGACAGTATTACTATATAACTCTTCAGGAAAGTGGACCTCGAGGGCCAGAGTCGAGAACCCCTGGGTTAAACAGTTTAACATCCATGTTTCTGGTTAAAGTCAATATTACATAAAAAATGGACCCTTATTCCTATCTATTCCAAAGTTTAACCTACTTTTTACAGTCAGTTCATCATGGATAAAATCAAATGAGAAAGAAATCAATGGAGGTCAAGTGGGCTGGTAATTCTGGTTCATGTTGACTTAACATCCATGAGATGCCAAAAGGTTAGTCATCGTGAATCAGGAGTAACTCCTGTATTTCATACACAAACACACACACACACACACACACACACACACACACACACACACACACACACACACACACACACACACACACACACACACAGAGCGATCAGTAAGGGAGTTCTTTTCTGCATGGTTTAAATATAATGATTATTAGAATTAAATATAATTATTATAACATCTAATAAATCAGTCAGACGTTTTACCTCTCATCCTGCAGCATTTGAAAATCAGCACAACTGTCACTAGCAGATATGGACAAACTGCCAGTACAGAACTGAGTGTGCGGAGGACAGAGATCTGAGATTCTGAATGAGACGCTGAAAAACAGACACACAAGCACTTTATCATGTACTATATCTGAATGAGAGCATATGAAGAAATAGATCAGCTTACATATACAGCAGCATTTATTTGAGACTCCTCTGACTGAGATCCAGCTCTTGGGTGACTCTCCCCTCTCTGGGTGTTTGCAGTAGTAGAAACCCTCATGTGACTTTGAAACAGTAGAGATGATCATCTCTGTAGTTTGATTCTGGATGAGTGATCCATCTTTGTAGAAATTAGCTCTGAGGTTTTGTGTTGTTGAATGTTTATATAAACAGCGTAGAGTCAGACTATCTCCTTCAGTCACAGGATGAACAGGACTCTCCAGAATCACAAAAACTACAGAAGCAAACAAACAAACACACACGTTTTGTTTTGCTGCGCAAAATATGATTGTGGTTTTGCGCAGCTTGTCAGTGAGCAACGGCTCTGTGTAGTAAATGCTGCTCCATGCGAAAGCACGCACATGATGGAGATATTCCACTGATTACAGAACCGGCTTTACTGACATGATGCGCATTAAAAATTGCATGCGATTTATCGTGCAGCCCTTATATATATATATAGGCACTGTCACGTAAAATCAAATACAAAATATGAGCTTTGTTTGATTAGGGGGGTCTTCAACAGGAGGTCTGTGAGCCCCAGGTACATCTCACAAGACTTCTGATCAATCTCACCTCATAATCAATTCTGATGAAATCAAGGACAGCAAAAATTACTCACCACAAACCCTTAGTCGGCATCTGGCCTTAAACAAGGACACTAAGGGCATACTCACACTAGACACGGCTGTCTTGTTCCAAGCCCGAGTGCACGCTATGAACCCATGCAGAATTTGAACCATTCCCAAGCCCACCTCTTCAAGTGGGGCAGGGCACAACAGAGATCACACTGGTCCAACAACTCTTTAGGGGGTCAAATACCTGTTTATCACACACACCCCAAAAAACTATCCTCGACAACCATACATACCTATACTAACACACTTTATCACAATAATTTACCTGCATTCTCCAGCGATTTCCAAATACATGAACCCAGCAGAAATGGATTTTAATGCTCACAAGGATCCTGGTCCAACAACTCTGTAAAAGGTCTCACTAGCCCCACCACTTCACCATCACCGCCACAACCCTCTGATCTGTCAGTCCTGGTCCTGCAGGATATGAACAATTGGAATGAGCTCGCCCTCCTAACCAAATATCACCAAGGACTCAAACAAACAGTCAGGCTGCATCTCTCTTTGAATGACAACACTATGGGGTTGGAGAGATTCGTCCAAGTTGTTCAATCAATTGTCACATCATGAGATCATGCCTCCATGGCCATTCTACCCTGCAATCTATATTGAGGTCCTGCCCATCATCAACTCACCCTCCAGAACCCATGGATGAGTCTATGTACATGGATGTTCAATTAACCCCTGCTGAGTGCTTGCTCTGCTTAACTAATCTTTTATACTTGTACTGTGAAGCTGGCGAACATATTATTGCAGAGTGCCCTGTTAGACCTCCATGCCCCATGGTGAGTCCCATCAATGGTTCCCTGGTTATCCACTCACCTCTTCATAATAAAGTAAGTTACTTATGGCTATATCTCCTTAACAGTAACGGACCTGTTCGAGTCCAATTGTGCCGGTAAATGTATCTCCCAGGCCCTCTGCTGCCAGGTCCGCATCTTCAAGGTCCTCTGTAGTACAGCACTCCTAATTCAATCAACAACTAGAAAATCCCTTGATTTTCTAGTTGTTGTTTCAGTTACCACATGATCCCAGTCAAACTACAAAAATTGGATTTTTACCACAAAAAATTATTCTGGTTCTGGAGGGCTCCTCAGCAGATATAAATCTGGGGCGTCCCTAGCTGTCACAAAACTCTCCCATCTTCTCCTGGTTGACTGTTGAGATACTGACGTGGGGGAGGAACTGTTTCCAGGACTGTATCACCCCGCTTCTTAGACCTTCTCCGAACACTACTCCACATCAGTCTCTCAAGCCACTCATCAAGATTAAAGCCACCACAGCCAAAAGTCCAGCCAGTGATTGCTCCATTGAAAGCCAGCCATCATTGCTACTTGGATGTCTTCTGTACACAACGGGCCTTACAACCTCTCCCTCATAGACCATGAGAATATGCCATTGAGCTGTAAGCTGTAACCAGGTAAGCCCCTTTTTTCTATCTGAACAAAAGGTCATGGAGGAGTATATGGAAGAGGCTCTATGCCAAGGATACATCTCTGCCACATTCCGCTTTGAGCTTCTTCACTGCCAAAACTGAGGAAGGCTTGAAGCTCTGCATTGATTACCGAGCCCTTAACCAAGTCACCACCAAGTTCTGGTATACACTCCTTCTCATCACTGTGGCCTTTGAACTATTTAGATGAGCAACAGAATTAATAAAGCTCTACCTGCGCAGCACATACAACCTGTCTGAATTTGAAAGGGGGATGAGTTGAAGACAGCCTTTGTGACCCCTACTAATATTGGGTTGTGTCGTATGGTCTGGTCTGGCCCTCCACCCGAGACATCAGATTCAGGCTGCCCAGCCGAAAGTTCTTTGGGAAAAGTCCCTGGTTCGTTGGCTCCTTCACCATCTTGCAGTCACATTTCAAAAACAGCTTCTCATTCACTACCAGAATTCATCCCACCTTCCATGTATACTTTTTTAAAATTTCATCAACCTTCTCATCTCCTCCCTCCTCAGAATCCAGTACAGTTGATGGTCCTTTTCCACTGCTCCTGGATGATGGGCTGGTGTATACAATCCAAGTGATTCTTGATTGCCAAAGTTGGAGTGGTTAACTGGGAGGAGTATGGCTCAAAAGAAAAGACATAGACAGCGTTGGCCATGACATCAGGGTTTCCGGAAGGTAAATGACCCTCAGTCAACATCTGGGCTTAAACAAGGACACTAAGACTTTGCCTTACGTATTAATACTTGCCTGTTTCTCCAGTGATTACTCCACTGGTTCCCACTCCTATGTAATATCCCTTGTCACCGATAAATTCCTGTAAAAACATTGCAAGTTATTACAAGCTGAGAGTTTTGATTACTCTCTCTATCAATAAATACCTGTGATCGCATTCACTCTCCATCCTGTGTCTGTATATTTCCTGACACAGAGCATGTGAATACATTAATACATTGCTATACAAAAGTTATTTTAAGCCAGGCTTAAAAAGCTATTCAGTTTCACACAGTATATGTATAGCAGCAGTTGGTCCTTTGATTCACAATGGTTGAAGACACCGATCTAATATTTTGTGTTTAATCAACTTGCTTTATGCATTGATTGTAAACTGCCAGTGAAGTGAATAAATACAGAAACAGACTCACAGTGTACAGTGATATTAACAGGATGATATTTTTCTCCAGATTCAGACTGACACCAGTACACTCCAGTGTCTGATGTGATGGTGGAGCTGATTGTACATGTAGATCCTGATTGTGATCCCCACACTGATGACGAACAATCTTGCAGCCCCCAACTCTCTGTGTATCTTCTCACTCTCCATTTACCAGAGTTACTCTGGTCCTCACAGCTCAGAGAGAGAGAGACAGATGTGAAGTGTTGAGTTCTGCTGGGATTGATGACCAGAGACACTGGAGGAGAACAACCTGAGAAAAAAGTTACAGCTACAATGTTGCAGATTTGTGCATGAAATTTCTCTTTACTAAATCTGAACCAATATTTGAAATTCTGTTTGAACTCACCAGTGACCCAAAGTGGTTGCGTGTCGCTGATTGTTGTATAATAAGCTGGTTTTATTCTCTCTGCTCTGCACACATAAACTCCTGTGTGATTTAGAGCAGCAGAACTGACAGTGTAGTTCCTGCTGTCTGAGAGCAGCTTATAATGATGAATGCTGTAGTCTGCATGAAGTGAGAATGTCACCATAAACACATATGTCTACCTGATTTGCCCTTTAAATATAAGCTTAAAATACTGTCTCCTAACCCAGTCTAATATGCAGTGATGACTATATGCAAGCCATTCATAGGTTGATTTTTCTGAGAAAAAAAAAAAAATCCACTGATTCTATCAAAATATTGCTCCATTTGTGTGGACCAGTCAGACACAGTATTGTCGGCTAACTGCATGCATTTAGGATGGGACTACTCGTTTGGGAAACTTTTGCCCTTGACTTTTTGTTTGTTTGTTTTTAAAGACTTGTGGCACTTAAATGACACTTCATGAACCCAACGTAATACTGCTGACTGAGTCATATAAAATAACATTTTTGACATTAAGTATTAATAATATTAACAAATGAAGCACATTCTGTCATACCAGATGAAATTGTTACAGTGTACCAGGTCAATGTCCAATCTGTAGAGGAGCTGTTAACCTCACAGATCAGAGTCACTGGATCTCCTTCGGTCAACCACTTCTGTGGAGAAACACTTAAAACTGCCCTGAGTTCTGGAATTGAGAAATAGCTCGTTAATAACATGTCAAATGTTCGTGTATATGAAGAGATGATTAAACTCACCTGATACTGTCAGAGTAACTGCATCACTGTTTTGTGATCTGCGTGATCCTCCTCTCTCTGCTCCATAACAGAAGTATTTACCTGCATCAGACTCAGCAACAGGACTGAATATGTGTTCCTGTAGTTCACTGAAAACACTAACAGAACCTTCTTTATACCAGCTGTACTGCCAGCCAGGGACTCCTTCAGAATATGTGTCACATCTGAAAGTGACTGTCTCTCCTCTCAATACATGTTGATCTGGTTTAATGGTCACTTTGGCTTTTGGTCTTTCTGTATAATGACAAAAATTCACACTGAAAAAAGGTTTTGTTTTACTGTATAACCAGTTAAATGATTTCATAAAACTGATTTAAAAAAAAAAAAAAAAGATGCTACTGGTACCAAATCGATACTCTTAAAACGGTGCCTGAACCGATACATAAAAGACAAAAAGAAAATAAAATAAAAAATAAAAAATGATGGATAACATTGAAGAACATTTAAAATATTTAAAAATAAATATACATAGCATTCACATGCTTCTCGGATGCTCTCATTTCCCGAGTTGTGCTTCCCTTAAGGTAATAAATGTATTTCACGATCTTGGTAATTATTTACAAGTATTTTTTTGGGAGTATCTGTACTTTACTTAAGTTTTTATATATCAGCCAACTTTTACTTTTACTCCACTACATTTCCTAATAAAAAATTATACTTTTACTCTGATACATTTACCCAAAGCATATTCGTTACTTACGATGAAATAGTCAGAAGAACACTAACTGTAAGCAAACAGGTTTGATAAATCAGTGGTCTTGCATCTGCAAGTTAGACTCCTAAAAACACCTTTGCTCATGTGCAAACAAGTGCGCGCACAACTGCGGATGATTTAATTTTCCACTCAAGTTGAGGCTGGGGTGTGCGATATACAGTATACTGTAAATGCGATAATATAAGTGTTGTAATGATGTGTGATCTGACATGATCAAGTTGGCTTTATCCCTAAATCACACAGTGTGCATTTAAGTGGCACTGAAATTAGGCACCGAAATCTGCATTCTGATCTGGTTTTAATACATACTAATACATACTGATGTAGGCAAAATTTAGGCTATTTAAAACAGTTCCATGTATTTTGTATTTCAGTAATATTAACTGTTTATTTATTATTTAATTGAGCAACACCTGCTGGCATTAGGGCTGTCATTCACCTTTGTTATACCATGTATATTACAGAAGAATCACACATAATAATTACAAAATTAAAAATATTCTAATAAAATATATTTACCTTAAACAGACACAGTTACTAATTCACTGCAAACATTGAAACATTCTAATCTTCGAAAAGGAAATATACTTGCCATATATTGTCACAGTTACTGGTTCACTGTAATTTGTGTAATGTCCTTCTCTTCGTGCTCTGCACTTGTACTCTCCTCCATCAGAGACTTTCACTGAATCGATTGTTTTAGATGCAGCTTCAGTCAATTCAGTTTTTGAGTCTTTTATCCAGAGAAACTCCCAACTAACCCCAGTTTGATCCAATTCACATCTCAGAGTAACTGAGTCTCCAGCAAAAACAGAAGTTAAAGTTTTTCAGAAGGTCTCTTCCTCTCACTATCATTAGCGCATCTTGATTTCACAAACAATGTAAGAACACTATCATTAGCCACATTAGTGATTTCACAAACAATGTAAGAAATACAGCTGCTAGCTGCAATTACATGGACAAGTTAGGTCAACATTCATTCAGACTTAGAGTATAATCTGCTAGCTGCAATTACATGGACAAGTTAGGTCAACATTCATTCAGACTTAGAGTATAATGCATGGAGTTAAAGGACAACAAAAGGTGCAAAGACCACCCTTGGTAGGGTTCAAACCTACAACCTTTTGTACCTGTGAGGCAATGGATCTTCGCAGGCCCAATGTCAGGTGAAAAAATGGGTTCACAAACACACACACACAAATAAAATAATTTCCAAAAATGATGGGATTACTCACAGAGCTGTTATAGTGTAAAGTGATGGTTTATTTTGGGGAAGTCGAGGCCTAATGGTTAGAGAGTTTGATTCTTAATCCTAAAGTTGTGGGTTCGAGTCTCGGGCCAACAACACCACTAATGAGCCCCCCATCAACAAACCAACAACCCAAAAGAACTCCCTCCGCCACACAAAGAAAAAACTGCCCACCGCTCCGGGTGTGTGTTCACGGTGTGTGTGCACTGTTCACTGCTGTGTGTGTGCACTTTGGGAATTTCACTTTTTTCACTTTTTCACTTTCACTTTTTCACGTAATGCGTCAATGTGAACACCTCACTATTTACAGTGCTCATGAGTTGAAACAGTCCACGTAGAAAAATTACCAATATACAAAGTAGCAAAGAAAAGTGTAAAAAGCAACAAACAAACAGAGAGAGATAAATATATTACGCAGTCGTGACCTAATGGTTAGAGAGTCTGACTTGTAACCTGAAGGTTGTGGGTTTGATTATCAGGTCTGGCAGGAATTGTCAGAAGTGAATTACCAGTGCTCTTTTCCACCCTCAATACCACAACTGAGCTGAGACCCTTGAGCAAGGCACCGACCCCCCAACAGTTCCCCGGGTGCTGCAACAATAAGGCTCTGGGTGTGTGTGTGTGTGTGTGTGTGTGTGTGTTTACTACTGTGTGTGTGTACTTAGATGGGTGAAATGCAGAGCACAAATTCAGAGTTCACCATGTTTGGCCACATGTCACTTCACTCTTTTTCCACTTTCAATAGAACACACAAACTTCAGTATTGGTAAGAATTGCACAGGGCACCACAGTTGCACAAACACTTGCCAGGTAAACTGATGACACACACTGGTTTGGGGCCAGGGTTGCCAGGTTTTCACAACAAAACCCACCCAATTGCTACTCAATACTAGCCCAAAGGCATTTCGAGGGGGCTCCCCTGGTAAAATTTACATTCCAGTGGCTAAATATCATGTTATTGGGGTCACTTCAACCCACAGACATGAAAAACAACCCGCAGCAACAGAGTTAAAGTGGCCCAATTCACAACAATTCATAATGAAAATAGGGAGATGAATTACACCATAAATGAATAAGATGAATAATACAAGACCACGCTAAGCTTAATTTAGCTAAGCTTAATTAATGTTCCAGTTAGACTTAATGTTGACATTTTCCAGGTTAAACAAACATCAACCAAAATAAAATAACAAAAAAAAAAAAAACAATAAAATTCTATTGTGTTTTTCTTCTTCACATTAACAGTGTAGTTAACATTCTATTCATTAAAACCAAGTATAAATCCCACCAATCTCACCTATCAGAATTTTTACAAATATTTTAAAATAATAAGAATGCAACAAAGATTAATTGTAAATGTGTTGTGAAACTTCAAAGCTTAGTAAACACAGCAGGTGTCATGATGTTCACACAGTGATGCACCTTTATTTTCACCAAGCCGTTTACTCATCAAAAAAATAAGTAAAAATAAATAAATAAATAAATCCTCTCAGATTGGTGTACACTCATGTGAATATTGATGAATATGTAAGTGTGAATATGATGAAATTTACTCACCTTCAGTGTGTCCAGAATGAATGTTTGAAATCAGCACTAAAAAGAGAAGAAGAAGAAAAAAATTACAGTATGAACATGGAGCTGATAATGTGCATTTTAGATTAGCCATATTATAAAGATATTTATTACTATATAAAGATTATTATTTCTTTGTTTATCAAACAAACTTGAGTGCAGATGATGATCTGGTTAACATATGATTAAACTGATTATAAAGAATAATTCATAATGTTATATTTTATGCATATACAGTATACATGTGTCTCAAACAATTTTTAAGAGTTTTGTGAATTTGAAGCCAACAGTCTGATCACAAGCAGAAGAATAAAACCACACTTACTTAATGTCAAGTATCTGGTGAATATCTACTTAAATCAGACACTATGCTAAGCAAAACACGTTTCACCGACACACACACACACACACACACACACACACTACAAAACACAAACCTACACACACACTACACTAACACACAAAACCTGAATGACTAAAACACACACTGATCTACAACACAGACTACATTTCATAAACAGCACTAACTGCACACTTACTCTCAAACTCATCTTTCATATCATCATCTAGAGCTGGATTTGAAACTCTGAGCAGCATGAAAAAAAAATAAAAAAATTCTTAATATAATAACATTTACATACATATCCAGAGGAAAATACTCACAGAGCACAAGAGGAAGTTGATTAAGCTCCATACTGACTGAATGATGACAGACGGTTAAATACACAGACTGTTTTAAAGCCTCAAGACTTCCTGAAACCTATATAGAGACATACTAAAAAAATGAATAAACCATCAATTTGCTACCCCTCTACAGTAATACCATATTGTTGTGGCAATTTTATATTTGAATAAAGGTATGAGACAAAAGTCTTTTGAAGATTTATTTTCTTGCAATAAAGGTCAGCAGGGATACAGATTGGCTGCAGAGTGTGACAAAGAGGCAACACCCAACTCAACATGCTTTCATCAAATCCGGATGCTTTGATCTCATCCAATCATAATGCATATTCAACATATATGTCCATTTAAGGAGCCTAATTATGCCCTTCAGGTGTGTTTCTAAGAAGCCAGGACGTCTAAGAAGGTAGCATTATTTTTTTTTTAGTCTCTTTCAACACTTGTCTTGCACTTACAGTAGATTTCCTGTTAGGTCTCATCTATCTCATGACAAACTTAAGCAGATTAATTAGACATTCAATAAAGAAAGGAAACTCCTTAATAGAGTGAAGCAAATTAAACTACTAATAATATGAATAAAAAATTTAATTTCCTCCTCACATATTAAAATATTACCATCTATATAAAAGTGTTTTTATTGTTTTATCAGCACCAAAGTGAGCTTGTTGGCTGACTGGCTTTGCTAGTGTTACAGAGTATTAAGTATTTTGGTAGTCTTATTCCATTTTGAATGTGACATTTACTGTTGTGCAGAACTGAAAGTTGGTAAGGAAAACGGTGTAAACTAGTAACAGCAGTAACTGCATCCTTATGTGGATAAACAATGTTTGTTGAATATGTTAAACATACTGATTTGTTTTATATTTTTGATATTCAGTATATATATATATATATATATATATATATATATATATATATATATATATATATATATATATATACATACATATATATAAATTAATAAAATAAAAAATAAAAATAATTTTCTCTGACATTTTTGTCCTCTATGAATCTCTAAAATTGTGCACAAGGTTCAATTTAGTGCAGTCAATATGTCTGTTGATGCCATACTCATTTCAAATCCCAATGTTGAAGGATTTGATGAATTTACTATACAATAAAATGTAACATTTATTCCCACTGTGTAATTTCTATTAGTGCAATACACAAAACCATAACTAAATCTATCTTTATGTTTCACAACTCTTTTCACACATATGCAGTATGTGACACCATACGTTCATGTTCAGTAGCATTCAAAATCTATTATAAATGTAACCACAGTCCACAGTTCTTACCATGTGAACTTTAGTATGCAACATTATTACACATCAGACAGAAAAACAGGATGTGTAAAAATAAGCATGTGTGAACTGGCTGTACAAGAGATGCATGTCAGGGGTTGTTTAAAAATTGATAGTATTCTTTTTATCTGCACACTAACTGTAATAATTTGTGCAGAGTAGAAGTTTTTAAAAGTTGACCTTTAAAACCTGAATGATATAGTAAAAGGTCATAGTTATTTTGCTTTTTAATGTACAAATAACATAATGTGACACTGCAGCAATGTGTGTGTGTTTTTTTTTTTCCTTTACTGGAACAGCCTTCAACAATTCATGAGACTTACAATAAAATTAAGAATAAATTACAATGTGTGTTCATGTTTGCCTGCCTCACATTATACACACATCACAGAGCCTTAATCACATAGATATATATTATATACTGTATGTTTGCACTATATTACAACATTCATGGAGAGCAAATTAAAAATATACATTTTAATTTGATAAATCACACAGAAAAGCTCTTCAAAGAAGCTAATAAACACAAGTAATGAAATGCACATTTGATGTTAAACTTTTGTTTAAATACATCATGCAAAATCTTATGTTTTTTATTTATCTGTTAATGTTTTTAACAACATTAACAGATGTTCATATATAATCAATAAAACAGTAAATAAATTTATACTTGAACACTTTTAGGCCTAGTCCACATGTACACTGGGATTTTTATAAACCAAGTCTTTCCTCCTTCTTTAAAAAAAATAAAAAATAAATAAAAAACATGAAAATGCAAAAACACGCTATGAAGGGCTGTCAAGAGCCAAACAAACAAGTGGCGATGTAACCCTAACTGTAAAGCCATGTTGGCCAATCACAGACTCGCCTCATGTAAACAGAGGAGATAGAAGCGCACAATCTGACATCAAACAAAGGAGATAACAGCGCACACTCTGCCGTCACAAGACACAATCTCCGGTTTCATCAGCTACACGATAACACTGCAACCAGAGTTTCTGAAAATCTTTACCCTGGCAGAAGTTTTCAAAAAAGGTTTGGTTTCAGTGACCTGGGGCCCATTGTTTGTACATCGCTAACTCAGTTAGCTAGATTTGATTATTGACGATTTGGCATGATCTTGGATTATTTGGTTTTTCGAAGCTCATCCTGGACTTACTGTCATAGCAACAAGTCCGTAAATTTAAACCTGCTCGGGAATAGGCTTATTTCATGTGAACACGATTAGATTGCATCTTTTAAAGTGGAATTGATATTTAAAATCTGTCCCAGCCACTGCTATTTTATTACAAGAGTACCCTACTAATTTGGGGACAATAATTTAAAATAATAATAATTAAAAAATTTATTTGAAAATAATATTATAATGTTGTGTAATCTATAATACTATAGACGCAGCCAGTTTTACTCATTGAAAGATTTATTTGTGATAAAATAACTACTTTATAAATGTATTTGAGTCTTACACACATACAGTTAATCTGAGTCGTGCATTAATTTGAGTGTTGACAGCTATTATGGGAGTGGCTTGATGGAGCGCAGGAGATGCAGATAACATGATCTTGACCCCCAAGAAACTTTAATTAATGCTGTCACCTAACAAATCTGCTTCAAAGATAAAATTACATGAATTGCAAATTACAACATTGAAATAAAAGTGTAAAGCCTGCACAAATAGTAGAAATCGTGAATATAAATAATTTGGAATCTTGTTAAAATTTAATTAATTAATTAAATAAAAGAAGTGCACATTTCATTTATCTATTATAAAAACATATGTAGTTTTTTTCACTATAAAGTTCCATAAAAAAGTAACAGTAACTTTTTATGTTTTTTGTCAGGTGTCTTTTTTAATCATATGATGTCATTACGTTGCACTGGATCGCTGATCGTGGTTTTGAGTATGGATACATCTGCCCTTTACGGGGAACACGAATGCGCAGTAATCAATTTAATCCAGATATTTAAATCAAAGCGAGCTATGAAGAATAGGCCCCTGATACTGCCGTTGTGTGTGGGCGATCAGCCAAACCACACAGAAAAAGCTGCAGTTTTGAAAATACCTGTGTTCATGTGGACAGGGCCATAGTTCTAAAGTTTAGTACTAAACAGTAAGATTTAGTAAGATCTTGATTAGCTGGTTCAGGTGTGTTTAATTGGATTTGGAGCTAATGCGGAGTTCCATTTGTACTCAGAAGTTGGAAATTTCAAGTCTTCCTCCAACTTCAGAATCCAATATGGCTGCTAAGTATGGAGTTCTGACTTCTGATCAAACATTACTACCAAGACACTCCAACTTCAGAATCCAATATGGCTGCTAAGTACATTAACAGAAGAGAAACAATAATATATTATTTATTAGCACTGTTTGCCTGTATCTCAATAAACTCTGTGCACACAGTACTATCCAACCTCTACTCGTGGACATGATACCATGGCGTTATCTATGCACAATACTGCTTTTTATGTGTTTTTAATCAACTGGTATTGCTAACAATGGATGCGTCCATCTTGGTTTTCTGATTTCTCTACTGGAACACGGTCCACTTGGGTGGAGGGTAAGCTCTGACATCCTCTGACAACTCTGAATCCAGCAGGATTGGACACCCCTGTCCTAAACAGTTAAACTGTCAAATGTCCCGCATGTTCCTTTCTATTCCAGCATTTTCTGCGAATTTGAATATTTTCCAACAGTGGCTACATGATTTTGAGATCCATATTTACACTCTGAGGATAATTTAGGGATATATACAAACTATTTCAAAAGCTGTAAATATTCACTGGTGCTCAAGAAGGAAACACACTACATTAAGAGCCAGGGGAATTAAACTACTGAACAGAATGATTGGTGTAAATTATTATGCCCAAAGGATAGTCATTGTGAATCAGGAGTGACTCCTGTATTCAGAACGATCAGCAAAGGATTCATTCCTGCTCAAAATGTGACTTTTATAGTAAGTAAGCTTAGACTGAGCTTGTGAATGAGATACTGAGAGATTTCAGGGTGTTGCTGAAGTTTTCTCACTGTCACAACAGATTCATGTCAGATTGAAGTTTAAGTCTTAATTGCTTGCTGTACTGTAAAAAAAAATAATAATAATAATTTTATAACACAAGGAACTCCACATCAAAGGCAAACTTGGAGACAAAAGCCCTATTCGACCGGAATTAGTATTACCTAGTGACTTCTAGTCATTTGTAATAATTGCAGAGGTTGTCTGTGATCTTAATCCCATGCAGATCAGCCATGTATGTAATTTGTAAAGTAAAAATTCCCCTGCAAATGACCTACCATATTTCGCCGAACACTGAGGTCCTGTGATAATATTAGTGCTGTGCGAATCAAGAATGATTAGATGGAGATGGATGACATAGCAGGATGTGGTAAGGAACATTGTTCTGTTTATAATATATCATGTTATGCAAAGCCTTGACATCATATCCGGGAGATAAGTCTGTAAATTTGAGTAAAATCACAGGCTTTGTTTATCCTGTGCGAATGCGGGGTAATTTCTAAATCACTTGAGATCCCTAGATAATACTAACCCCGTGCAAATATACCATGGCTGCATTGGAAAACTGAAAAATGCTGAATTTGAAGGACGCATTCCAAGGTAGGAAGGCATCAAGGCACGTCCAAATTCAATGTTAGCTTCAGTTCCTGTCTCCTGAGATGCCTTCATCTGGCCAATTTTTGAAAGGCAGCATAGATGTATCCTTCACTGCCTTTGATATCCCACAATCCTGTGCGTTCCATTCTGTGACAGTTAAACCAAAAAATAAAGATGACGTCTGAAAGTTGCGGTCGGTGGTCAGTGGTCAACGTTTCCACTCTTTATGTCATTTCTAGCGAGAAATTAATATTGCAGTAATGAAATATCCACTTAGTTATCACCAAAGCTTTCTATATTTTGCTGTAGATCATTAAACCATTACTCTGCCTCAGAAGCCTTTCCAAAATCAGTTTCATGAGGTGCCTTCGTGCAAAAACGGTGCCTGTAGAGTCATTGCCTCATACGGCAGCGAGGCAGCAAGTCACCTGCCTAAGTTTTCGGATGCAGCCCATGAATGAGAACGGACAGAACAGGGAACTAAAACTCAGATCTAACTACTGAGAGAGAATAAGGAACTGAACAAGGAATAGGTGGTAGTTAATCAGTAACCACTGGAAGAACTGGAAACCTAAGCAAGACTGGAAAAAGGAACTAAACAAAGCAAATATGTGCTTGAAGTGGGAAAAAAAGTGCTGGTACTATCTTGTGCACCGGCTTACATGCAAATTATAATTGTATTTGAATTTTCTACAATGAAAATAAATAATTAAATAAATAAATAAATTGGACATATTATTGGTACAACATAAATTTATTTACAAAACAAGCCATTTGTCAAACAACTAATCTGATACTGTTGTGTGTGTGTGTGTGTGTGTGTGTGTGTGTGTGTGTGTGCGTATGAATAGCAAGAATACACCCAACAAAACAAAATTAATAATAAAAGTAATAATAATAATAATAATAATAATAATAATAGATTTTTACATTTTCTGCCTGCTTAATGAGTATTTTTTTTACAAACTGACTTTGTGCAAACAAACTGATCACTGGTGTTCAAGTGGTTTTTAGTGTTGCTATGTGATTTCTGTGGTTTTCTGGGTTGTAACCATAACTATCAAGTCTAGCTCATTGGCAAGGCAAGGCTGACTGCTACTCGCAAAAATGTGCTTTGACACTTTCACCTGATAACTTGTAGAAGGTTAAATCGCCACCTAGCCTTCAAAACCTGCAAATGCATTTGCTGCAGAAGCGGCAGCGGTAGGTGTAATCCAAGTAGGGATAACAGAAGGCTGGAGCCATGAGCATAGCGAAATGTTATGGTGTGTTGAAAGGTAGGGACATGGAGAAAGGTCTTCATGATTGGTCGACAAAGCTGTCTGTCAGGGTGTGGGGGTATGGTTAGGGCTGGGTTAGGGATAGTTTACTGTTATACTGATTCACCTTTTGGAACATCTTTTAGCATGCCTGGTGCACCAGGCTGGAGCTCCTCCTGTCTTCTTTATTCAAGAGCTACTGATGCACACGAGTCCTCACTCATCGTTTTAAACAAACAGCGTCAGCTTACATTGTGTGAGTATGCCCGCGCATATGTCAGTATGTGACAGAGGAAGTTCAAACTCCAGACAGTCGTGAATGTGCTGAGAACCGTTTGCCAGGTAATAGTGTAGTAAATAATGTTCATGTTCTTGCACAGACCAATACTTTTGCTTAAAAAGAATTTTTTTGTTTGTTTGTTTGTTTTGACTCTCAAAAACTGGCAGCCACAGACGTGAAGTGTATGAATTGCCAAGGACAATGGTTAGTAAAAAAGGTCACCTATATCTTGGATGGCCTGAGGGTGAGACTATTAACAGTAAATTTTCATTCTTAAATTTAAATTCTTTAAATTCCCAAAGAAATGGGATAAGCTTTCACAGGTAAGAATGCGTTGGATTGTGATTTTTTATTTTATTTCTGTAATTTAAATCCTGGCAGTTTTTATAACCATTGGCTGTGCAGTATTTGTGGCATCTTTGAATATTCATTGATTATTATGGTGAATGACGTCAAGTTGACCATTACGATATTGAGGACAGCTTACATATATCGGCCAATAGAAACAGTTGCTAATGCAGAGCAACTGCAGGAGCACTGATGACAACACGTTTCATGATTTCCTGAACTAACCACATGACAACGATGACATGTGTTTCGGGTTTATTCTGACACCTTCAGTTCCACTAAAGCCTAGTTCACACTACATGACTTAACACATCGGCAGTTCACTGTGCTGTTCAGACATGACTTGTTGTCTGACTTGAAGTCGTTGTGGTGTTCACACTACTCAACACTACGTAAATGATCCGCAACATGGGGTCACACACTACATGTGCTGACAACAATTCTGTCACCCAACGACTCTGTCCTATCCCCAAACCACATTTTGATCTTGAAAACACATGCGAGAAGTTGAACGAGAATGACACGAAACAACAAGTGAATCAGGAGTTGTTTATTTGAAAATGGACATTGGGAAGAAATTAGTGCTGCAAGCTGTTTGTGTGATGATTGGTTCTGAAAAATTTTGCTCCATTTCTTGTCTAAACTTTTGTTAAAGCCGTGTTCCTACCATGACTCTGCCCCTGGCCATAACCTTTTTCTTCAGCGCCGTCAACAGTAGTGAGAATGGCAGAAGTGAAGGAATGAACAAGTAGGGGGTGCACCACATCCTGGTGAGTTAGTCGTGAACTTCTAGGAAGAATGGGGCCAGCCTTTGGCAGGAGAATCATTGACGGCATCCTGTCTGCAGATATCACTTGTTTAAGCAGCTGCGGGCGGGCTATTCAGAAAGCAGTCCAAGCCGAGAATCTCCATGGCTTTCATGAGGATGCGAATTAGCTTGCGGACCCATGTTGAATCCTTGGGAGGAAGGGTGCCAGGGTCCTCACCAGAACACACCCACTCCTCTGTATCTGAAGCTATCAGCAACATAGAGTCACTGGCGACAGCTTCCTCCTCAGATCTGCCAATGGAAATCAAGCCAGCAAGAGTTCACTCAAGCCCAATAAGTCAGTCCCGTTTTCCTGCGGTTTCTTCTGCCGAGGCTCCCGGGAGGGGAGACATGGGAGAGCAGACAGGGGAGGACCACCTTCATGAAAGAAGGTGATCCGTAAGTGAAGCAAGGCCAGACTCGTGCTCTTGCAGTGAGAGCAGTCTGTGCCGGTAAGCACAGTCTCAGCTTGAGTGCTGCTCAGACAAGTGACGCACTCACCATGCCCGTATGAGTCATGCAAAGTAAAGAAAAATCAAGGAAAGTCAGTTGTCTTGTTCTCCAGTGCAACGGTCCAAAAATTCTTTCTTTCTTTTTCTTTCTTTCTTTCTTTCTTTCTTTCTTTCTTTTTCTTTCTTTTTCTTTCTTTCTTTCTTTTTCTCTTTCTTTCTTTCTTTCTTATGCAACATTTAATGCCATGACTTTATGAATTTCATACTTTCTTCTCCAATGTAAGACCTTTTAAGGCCTTCATTTAAGAAAATTAAGACTTTTTAAGACCTGCAGAAACCCTGTGTTTAGGGAACTTTAACAGTCTGAACAGAGGAAGCAGAGGAATAAAGACACACTTATTAAAAGTACTAGTGAATATCTACTTAAGGCAACAAAGACAATAACTAAGCAAAAGAGATAATTAGAAAAACACCATTACAAAGCACAAAACTAAACCGACAAAAACATGACATACAGCACAACAGAGTGTATTTCACTTTCATAGGCAGCACTGCACACTTGCTCTCTCTCATGCTTATCTTTCACTCATATAACATGGACTAGAACTTAATTTGAAACTCTGAAAGGAGCATGAAAAATAAGAGCAATTAACATCCACTGAAATGCATCCAGATAAAATAATACTCTCAGAGCACAAGAGGAAGTTGACTGAGCTCCATACTGACTGAATGATGACAGACGGTTAAAGACACAGACTGTGTTAAAGCCTCAAGACTTCCTGAAACCTACAGTCAGATCTTTAGGAACATCATGACAGATTAAAGACATGCAAATGTACCTTCATGTCTTACAGAACATTTTTAGTTAATGCTGATAATCTTGTAAAATTTCAGAAATTGTCACACTAACGTGCAAGTAAATTCTACAGAAATGTTGTTATAAATCATATTCAAGCGTTGATGACAAGGCAAACATTTTCCTAAAAGATGCACAATACAGTCTCCCAGCCAAAGGTGAAGTTATGTATGTTATTAGTTTGGGAATTGGACTACACTGCTGTGTTCACAATTGTAATTTAATAATGGCACAGTCGGATAAGAGGCAAAAAAATAAATTCTGAGGACAATGACTATAATTAGATGTTTTTATCAGAAAAAAAGTAGGCTGCATCTGACATGAGTCAATGTATAACTGAGAGACTGCGGGTGAAAGAGGAAGAGTACTTAAAAATAAAAAATAAATAAAAAAAACCTGGTGCCATGATGCAATATAAAGCACAGAAGGAAGAAAAGGAAGCACATATCAGTAGTCTTTTGGTCTTATTTTATTCACGTTTCATGCAAAATGAGAATGTTACTAACACTAAACAATAAAAGGTCTACTAAGAGGAAATATTACTGTTGCTCATACTTAAGGTTAGAGATTTATGAAAAACCTTTAATCCTATTAAATTTCTTTATTACTTACTCTAAAAAGTATTGCACTGCAGCAATACAAGTCAGCAAACTTAAACTTATCTCTGCATTTATCACTTTTGTGAACTACAATCATGTTTTAACTAAAGCCTTTAATTTAAGCAATTTTCTGCAAGGAGATTTTCCATTTTAAGGACATTTCCTTTAACCCTAAAGAAAAGAGTTAGTACATTAGAGCCTGTTTTTAATGGACTTTTTGGAGTGCAATAAGAATACACACTGTGCAGAAGTAAATGATAATACATCTTTCCTATTTTTTTTTTCTCCAATGTATAATCAGCTCATTGCTTTTCAAAGATTAGCATGCAAAGTCTCTGAAGCACAGGAAGGATTGCATCACTAATAAGTAGCCTACTGATAAATCTATTGCCATGAAGTGCTAAGTATCACAAAGATGATAAAACATTCAGAAACCTCATCATCCTGAACCGAATCTAAAAGAAAAGAAATCAATTTCATTAGATCCAGAACCTGAAAATATAGAAATGGATCACATTTAATTTTAAGGTTCAATTCTTGCTTTTAACAAACCATTAAATACTACTGTCAGGATGCTGGTTTGATCATCAGCCCTTCTGTTGTGTTATGTCTTAAGTTGTTAATTCCACTCACTCTGCCTTCACAGCTGCACCCTATTCTAATTAGTGCTCCAGCTCTCCTCACACACACCTGTCTCTCAATTTCACATTGATTTTCTTCACTACTTATGCTTCTCTCTTGCTTCTCGGTCAGTGTGTCTTGGCTACCATCCGTTTCACTGCCCTTAAGACTCTTTTGCTCTAGTCGTGCTTAGTTTATTTAATCTTGTTTTTTTCTTTTTGATGTACCCAGTTCCTGTATGCAGTTCAGTTTTGGATTCCTTACCTGGTTGCTGATTGTCAGCGTTTGTTTTGGACTATTGCCTTTACTTTTGTTCAATAAATTTGGCAAACTGCGAATAATCTCCATTACACCATCCCAACAAAACAACAAAGCAAATGTCAATGTCAATGTCACTTTTATTTATATAGCACCATTCAAACAACACATGTTGACCAATGTGCTTTACACCATCTCAATAAAACAATACAGTAATTAAAAAGTAATTAAAATATGTAAATAATAATAATCATTATCATCAAAAAGATGAATAAGCCATTTCAAACAAGTGTGTCTTAAGTTGTACTTTAAAAACATGTACAGAATCAGCGTCCCTAACATGTGGTGGTAAGCTATTCCAAAGTTTTGGAGCAACTACCCCAAAAGCACGATCCCCTTTCTGGCTTAGCTTAGTCCTCTGAACTTTTAACAGGTTTTGAGTTGATGATCTCAAGGTTCTACCTGTCTTGTACCCTATTAACAAATCTGATAAATAAGTCGGTGCAAGGCCGTGAAGAGATTTATACACTAATAAAAGGAGTTTAAAATCAATTCTATATTGTACTGGGAGCCAATGTAAATGGACCAAGGATGGAGTGATGTGTTCCCGTTTTTTAGTGTTAGTTAGTAATCTCGCTGCAGCATTTTGTACCTTTTGTAGACGTTGAATAGATGCTTGACTAATACCCTTATATAAAGAATTGCAATAGTCAAGTCTTGAGGATATAAGAGCATGGATTGGATAGAGCCTTGTAGCACACCACATTTAAGTGATGTCGATCTCGATGTGTACGGGCCCAGTCTCACTGCCATGGTTCTGGCAGTCAAATAAGACTTAAACCAATTTAGGGCCTTCCCCTGAATCCCTACATATTCCTCAAGCCGTGAAAGCATTACCGTGTGATCTATTGTGTCAAAGGCCGCAGTTAAGTCCAATAAAACTAACACTGCTGAATCACCAGCATCCACCGTCATCAGCAAATCATTGAACACTTTTACAAGAGCAGTCTCTGTGGAATGATGCTTCTGAAAACCAGACTGATAAACTTCACCAATATTACTCTGTTCTAAGTATACATGTAATTGATTAAACACTACTTTTTCTAAAATTTTTGACATGAATGAAAGATGAGAAACCGGTCTAAAATCCCTAACAGTACACACTGACCAGGATGGATCCAGCAGATCAATTGCAGTTTCGCTCGGTTTTGGAAGCGCAGGGTGTGCTGCTCTGACAGCATCAGGGGAAATTGGCGGCGGCTCATCATGCCATGGACACGTTAGCCAGCCAAGTCTCGGAGCTTACTGAAACCGGATGTTTGCCGGATAGAGAAGGAACGTAACCTAGTGTCACCGGCCACCGGACGTTCTTCAGTCACCCCTGAACCACACATCAACAATCCTCCCAATTACTCCGGTGAGCCTACGGAATGTCAATCATTTATTATCCAATGTGAGGTGATTTTCTCTCTGCAACCCCTCACTTATGCCTCAGATTCAGCCAAAGTGGCGTTTGTCATCTCCCTTCTTACTGGCCGGGCTCGGGATTGGGCCACTGCTGTGTGGGCTGCTAAGGCAGCATGTTGTATGGAGTTCGTCAGCTTTAAAGCGGAGTTTGTCAAGATATTCGACCGCTCAGCGCTTGGTAAAGAGGCATCGCAGCTGTTGGCACCACTTCATCAAGGGAGACGTTCGGTGGCGGACTTCGCTATCGAGTTTCGCACTCTTGCTGCATCAAGTAAGTGGAATGACGCAGCACTGGCAGCCAGGTTCACGGAAGGCCTGGAAGATGAGATAAGGGATGAGATGTATGCTCACGATCTTCCTGAACATCTAGATGAACTTGTTGACCTGGCTATCCATTTGGATAATCGACGGGATCTTCGTTGGAGAGCTCGGGCTTCTACACTCTTGCCTTTTGTCAACCCTGTGTCTGCCTTTTCGGGGGCCGATACTCCCGTTCCCTCAACTGCTCCGGAACCTATGCAGTTGGGCAGGTACTGGTTATCTGCAGAGGAGAAACAGAAACGTCTGTCCAAAGGATTATGCCTCTTCTGCGGACGCCCTGGACATTTTGCTTCTTCCTGTCCGGCAAAAGCCAACGCTCGCTAGTAAGCAAGGGGGTACTGGCGAGCGCTACTTCCACCACCCCGTCTACTGGTTTGCCCTCTATGATTCCAGTCTCAGTCACTCATTAAGGTGCTGTTCATCAACCCTCTGCTCTCATTGATTCAGGAGCTGAGGGGAATTTTATTATTTTTCTTGGGCTTTGAAGAAGGGCATTTCTTTTCAATCTCTCTCTCCTGTCCTTACTGCTCACGCTTTAAATGACTGCGAACTTACCACCATTTCTCAGGCCACAGTTCCATTACAATTAATTACATCTGGTAATAATAGAGGAAATGGTATTCTTTGTCACTCACTCACCCCTCACTCCGGTGGTCTTAGGTCATTCCTGGTTAACCACTCACAATCCACACATTAATTGGTCTGAAAGCACCATCCTATCATGGAGTCCCTATTGTTATGCCCATTGTATTGTGTCTGCCTTGTCTTCTGTCTCTTCTTTTACTGTGTTGCAGGAGGAGCCGATTGATCTCTCCAGGGTTCCTGAGGTCTATCGTGATTTGCGGTTGGTTTTGTCACTCCCGGGCCGCATCTCTCCCTCCACACCGTCCCTATGTTTGTGCCATCAATCTTCTCCCTGGCACTTCTCCGCCTAAGGGGCGATTGTTCTCCTTGCCTGGTCCTGAAAGGGCGGCCATGGAGAAGTATCTGTCTGAGTCTCTGGCGGCCGGTGTTATTCGTCCCTCCTCTTCTCCAGCGGGGGTGTGGTTCTTCTTGAAGGATGGTTCCTTGCATCCTTGCATTGATTACCGAGGGCTGAATGACATCACCATTAAGAATAGGTATCCCCTACCTTTGATGTCATCAGCCTTCGAGATCCTGCAGGGGGAAAGGTACTTCACGAAGTTGGACCTTCACAACGCCTATCATCTGGTTCGGATCAGGGAGGGGGGTGAATGGAAGACCGCTTTTAATACACCCATGGGGCATTTTGAGTACAGGGTCCTTCCCTTTGGTTTGACTAATGCCCCGGCCATCTTCCAGGCGCTCGTCAGTGACGTACTGAGAGACATGATCAACAAATTTGTCTTTGTGTATCTGGATGACATCCAGATTTTTTTCTCGTTCACTCCAGGTACACATTCAGCACGTCAGACGAGTGCTGCAGCGGTTGCTAGAGAACCAACGGTTTGCTAAAGCGGAGAAGTGTTCCTTCCACAACCAGTCTTTTCCGTTCTTGGGCCACATCATCTCGGTGGAGGGGATCTGCATGGACCCTGTGAAGGTAGAGGCCGTCTCTGACTGGCCCACACCTGGCAACCGAAAATCTCTGCAAAGTTTATTGGATTTGCTAATTTCTACAGACAGTTTATCCGTAATTTTGGTCAGGTGGCGGCTTCTCTGACAGCATTAACCTCCACAAAGAAACAGTTTTGCTGGTCCTTAGCTGCTCAGGCAGCCTTTGATGAACTTAAAAGGCGGTTTTCATCTGCACCTATTTTAATAACTCGGGACCCTACCCGGCAGTTTATTGTGGAGGTTGATGCGTCAGAGGTAGGTGTTGGAGCGGTTTTCTCAACGATCCCCTCTTGACAATAAATTACATCCTTGCGCTTATTTTTCACACCGATTGTCCCCCACAGAACGGAACTATGACATCGGCAACTGTGAGTTGCTGGCTGTGCGGCTGGCCTTGGGGGAGTGGCGCCACTGGTTGGAGGGCTCGGCGGAGCCGTTTCTGGTCTGGACCGACTACCGACTTAATTCCAGGCAGGCTCGCCGGGCACTTTTCTTTGGTTGCTTTAATTTTACCCTGTCTTACCGACCAGGCTCCAAAAACATTAAGCCTGTTGCACTCTCCCGTCAGTTCACGGCTCCGGAGGACGCAACTCCACCAGACACCATTCTTTCACCTGGTTGTGTGGTGGGGTTCGTCACCTGGGGCATTGAGGAGCATGTCAGGCTGACTCAGTCGGTAGCAGAGGTGCCGGAGGGGGCCTGGTGGGTCGGCTGTTTGTTCCGGAGTCGGTTCGGCCAGAGGCTCTGGAGTGGGGTCACGCCTCCAAACCGAGGAGTGAGGAGAACGTTGGCTTCCATTCGTCAGTGTTTTTGGTGGCCAGGCATTTGGGGGGGGGAGGGGGGTTCGTTGTTTTGTGGTCGCCTGCTCAGTCTGTGCCCAAAACAACTCCTCTAGTTCTGTACCCATTGGTTTGCTCCAACCTCTACCTGTCCCATCTCAGCCCTGGTCTCATATTGTGCTGGACTTTGTGTCTGGTTTACCAGAGTCCAGTGGCAATACGGTTGTCCTCACTATAGTGGACCGCTTTTCCATGGCGGATCACTTTATCCCACTCCCTAAACTTCCCTCTGCCAGGGAGACTGCTCGGGCAGTCGTGGACCACGTCTTTCGGATCCATGGACTTCCGGAGGACCCCAGTTCGTCTTGCACTTCTGGAGGGAGTTCTGTCGACAGATTGGTGCTACCACTAGCCTGTCATCAGGATTCCACCCACAGACCAACGGCCAGACCGAGCGTGCGAACCAGGACCTTGGGAGGACCCTTCGTTGTCTGGCTTCACACAATCCCTCATCCTGGTGCCAGCAGTTTACATGGGTTGAGTATGCGCACAATACAGTGCTGGTGTTGTCTACTGGATTATCTCCTTTTTTTTGCTGTCTCGGATATCAACCCCCTCTGTTTCTTTCACAGAGTTCCAAAGCTGCGGTTCCCTCAGTTCAGGCATTTATCAATCGATGCCGGCAGAGCTGGAGGAGGGCCAGGGAAGCACTTCTGAGAACTAGGGAACGCACCAAGAGATTGGTTATTCTCCTTATTCTCCTTATTGAGGATTACCATCGATCTGCCCCTCACCCTGGGAAACCTGGTGGCATTCCTGGGGCGGGGGGTCCTGTCAGGACCCTGGTTTGATCATCAGCCCTTCTGTTGTGTTATGTCTTAAGTTGTTAATTCCACTCACTCTGCCTTCACAGCTGCACCCTATTCTAATTAGTGCTCCAGCTCTCCTCAAACACACCTGTCTCTCAATTTTGCATTGATTTTCTTCACTACTTATGCTTCTCTCTTTCTGTGCTTCTGTCAGTGTGTCTTTTTACCATCCGTTTCACTACTGCCCTTAAGACTCTTTTGCTCTAGTCGTGCCTAGTTTTCTTGCCCGGTTTATTTAATCTTGTTTTTTTTATTTTTGATGTACCCAGTTCCCGTACGCAGTTCAGTTTTGGATTCCTTACCTGGTTGTTGATTGTCAGCATTTGTTTTGGACTATTGCCTTTGCTTTTGTTCAATAAATTTGGTAAACTGCGACTCTGCCCTTGGGTCCCTTTTTCTCCCAGCAACCCTAACAACTACTTTTGCCTCAAACTCCTAAGTTACTGCTTAACAGTAGTTGTTAAGTTTAGGTATTGTGTAGGATTAGGGATGTAGAATATTTTGTTATGGAAAATATGTGCTTTATAAGTATTAAAAAACAGCCAATATTATAATTATAGGCATGTTAATAAGCAACTAGTTATTAGTGAGAATTGATCCCTATCCTAAAGTGTTAACTAGAAATTATAAAATTTCTAAACATATCATATTGTATCAACATATTGTATTCTGCATGCATTGACTTTTTGGATCAGATTAATTTCACAGTTCACAGCTACAAACAAGTGTTTACTGTTATTTTTTTTTTCTTGTTTTCTTTTTGTTGTTGTTGTTGTTTGCTGTTTAGATTTATGGTAGAAATTAAAATCAAAGGAGCTACAGTTATGATCATAAAAGGACAAACCTTTGTTGTCTTTCATTTTCTTCTGTTTCTTTGTAGATTTGAGTTCAATGTCAGCATAGGTGATTTCAGTAGGTCCACTTATGCTGTCTATGATGAAAAATAGAGAAAAGAATAAGATATGGATTTTCCCACACCACTTTTGAAGTGTTAACGCAACATTGCGGTGCCAAAGTTGTGCAGTATGAAAAAAGTATGTGCAGTTTATGCTGTAGAACAGTATTGTCAAGTTAAATGAAACACTATTAGTCGCCAATTTATGAATACACAGGATTAATTGTTAATCCGGGGAAATTATGAGCAGTATGGAATGTAAAACAAGACAACAAATGATAAAATTTACACAGTTTATAAAAATACCCACTGAAAACGTTGAGTATGATTTGCTCTTCAAATAAAAAATATACTTGATGTCCAATTCCTTTAGAAAAGAAAAACAACTACAACATTAAAAAAAAAAAAAAATATTATAAAAAATCATGTTGCCATAAAATATTTTAAATGACAACATTAGTTACTTGTGCTTATGTTTTCATTAATAGCTTCATCAACAGAGTGCAAAGTATGAGCAGTTCCTTTAATAAATGTAACAAATATATACATTAATTGTTCTCTCTGTATTATATATATATATATATATATATATATATATATCTATCTATATATATATATATATATATATATATATATACACACACACACACACACACACCGCCTACATACAGTACATATGATTGCAGGATCTGCAAAATATTAATTAATTTACCAAAATACGAGGGATCATAAGAAATGCATGTTATTTTTTTATTTAGTACAGTCCTGAATAAGATATTTCACAAAAGATGTTTACAAGAGAAAATAGTTGAATTTATAAAAATTACCCCATTCAAAAGTTTACATGTGCTTGATTCTAATGCTATATATCATTATCTCATATTTCATGTGGAACTGACCAGACAGCAGTGTGTTGTTTCCGGCGTCACTCTGGTTCTGCTCTGATGTCTGCCTTTTGTTCTGCTGTTGACTGACACTAGAGGGAGATCTTACACCTAATAAAACATAGAAAGTATTATGTAGCTAAATGTATTGATGAAAAGAAAGGTCAAAAAATTAAATGCTGACTTTTGATCTCCTTTATACACATGAATGATTAACTTATAGCAACCGATATGCCTCATACAAATAGTGAACATGATGGAGAGCTTGACTCACAGTTGTTTTCAATACAGATTATGTGAATATTTAGCATTATTTTAATCAATACTTTTCAGTAATTAATAAATTATACTCCAAAAGCATGCTTACAAAGGTCTCCCAGCCCGACTAGCTAAAAAAATACCCAAAACTCAGGTTGGGAGAGCAGAAAACCAGCGTAGGCTGGTTTAAGATGCTTCTTTTAAGCAGTGGAGGCAGATCAAATGGTTTAGGAACAGAGTTAGCATCTGCAAATGTGCCACTGAATTTTAATATGGCAAAAGATGAACCTTTGTCGTTTCTGTAGCACCACGGCAGGACTAAGAAGACAATGATCAAAAATGTGACGGTCAGTCCTGAAGTCACTCCAACTATTATGAAACAGTAACCATCAGATCTTGATGTTCTGGGGGAAGCTGAGATACATGCATTTTATTTTAGTGCTGTAATTGATACAGGAATATTATTATAGTGTTTATAGTTCTTAGTCTCACCTCTGACTGAGATCCAGCTCTTGGGTGACTCTCCTCTCTCTGAGTGTTTGCAGTAGTAGAAACCCTCATGTGACTTTGAGACAGTAGAGATGATCATCTCTGTAGTTTGACTCTGGATGAGTGATCCATCTTTATAGAAATCAGCTCTGGGGTTTTGTGGAGTTGAATGTTGATATAAACAGCGTAGATTCAGAGTATCTCCTTCAGTCACAGGATGAACAGGACTCTCCAGAATCGCACCAACTACAGAAACAGAGGAAACATGCAAAATTGGCAAATAGTAAATTTAAATTATATGAAAAATATAGTAACAAAAAATAATTTATATATTTTATGACCAAAAAAAAAAAATATTTTTTTGTACTGCCTGCCCACGTTTTTTTTTTTTTTTTTCCCACTGATGCGTCCTGCACCTAATCAACCTGCTTTATGCATTGATTGTAAACTGCCAGTGAAATTAATAAATACATAAACAGACTCACAGTGTACAGTGATATTAACAGGATGATAGTTCTCTCCAGATTCAGACTGACACCAGTACACTCCAGTGTCTGATGTGATGGTGGAGCTGATTGTACATGTAGATCCTGTTTGTGATCCCCACACTGATGATGAACAATCTTCCCACTGTTCACTCTCTGTGTATCTTTTCACTCTCCATCTATCAGAGTTACTCTGGTCCTCACAGCTCAGAGAGAGAGAGACAGATGTGAAGTGTTGAGTTCTGCTGGGATTGATGATCAGAGAGACAAGAGGAGAAACACCTGAGAAGACAATTAGAGTTAAGCATTTAGAAATGTTTGAGATTTTTTATAAATAAATATGAACTAATCATTTAAGTGTTTGAACTCACCAGTGACCCATACTGGCTGTGTGTTGCTGTAGGTTGTGTTATAAGCTGGGTTTCCTCTCTCTGCTCTGCACACATAAACTCCTGTGTGTTTTACAGCAGCAGAACTGACAGTGTAGTTTCCTCCAGCTCCTCTGCTGCTGTCTGAGAGCAGTTGATAATGATTGCTGCTTTCTGTATAAAGTGAGAATGTGCAGATGTTCACTAAGGGGATTCATTTCTATATGCTCCTTATGAATGACTTTCACTGTAAACTGATGTATTCAGACTTGTTCTTGCTCCT
The DNA here is from genome assembly GCF_018340385.1 of Cyprinus carpio. Taxonomy (NCBI): domain Eukaryota; kingdom Metazoa; phylum Chordata; class Actinopteri; order Cypriniformes; family Cyprinidae; genus Cyprinus; species Cyprinus carpio. Next base: position 10,590,591 of record NC_056574.1, on the reverse strand, counting down.
TCCAAGCAGTAAATGAACATCCTTGAATGAGCACTATATACAAGTATTACAGTACTTCAAATGCTTAGGTAATGTCAGTACGACCCATTTCAGGGGCTGCCAGAATTAAAATTTAAAATCAGAGCTACAGAAATGCATCTTCATATTTGCAAGTACAGTTTCATTTTATGCATAGGCTACTTATGGTTTTGATGTCCATTGGCCTTAAAGCGTTCTTTAGCGGGACTGGTTAGCCATTCATACTTTTGGCTGACTTCCCAGGGATGTGTGAACACTGTAGCAATATCAAAGCAATGCTGCTTCTGTTTGAGCATCGCAATCAGCTTGACAGTAACACTGGTCCACGTAAACAAGTTTGGGTTGGGAATTAGTTAGATCAACTTGCCTTAGTCATATGAAATAATAATTTTGATTTGAATAAAATCTGTCAATTGGATAGTTCTGTCATCACCCTCAAATACTCATCCTCAAGTTCTCCCCAAACAGTTGCTGGTAGCCACTGACTTCCATAATATGGAATAAAAATAAAATAAAAAATACTATGGAAGTTAGTGTCTACCAGCAACTGTTTGGTTACCGACATTCTTTAAATTATTTTCTTTTGTGTTCAACAGAGGGAGAAAAATTCATAAAGGTTTGGAACAACATGAGGGTGAGTAAATAGCAAAATGTGAACTATTTCTTTAATTCAAAGTTACCACATGAAGCACATTATATCTTACCTGATGAAGCAGTTAGAGTGTACCAGCTGAATGTCCAGCCTGTAGAGGAGCTGTAAACCTCACAGATCAGAGACACTGAATCTCCTTCAGTCAACCACTTCTGTGGAGAAACACTTAAAACTGCCTGGGGTCTGTCTAAAGTAGAGAAATCACTAATTAATAACATGTTAACATTAATAACTTGTGCGTGTTTATAGGAGGATATGATCAAACTCACCTGATACTTTCAGTGTAACTTCACAACTGATGTTTGATGTCCGTGATCCTCCTCTCTCTGCTCCATAACAGAAGTATTTACCTGCGTCAGACTCAGTAACAGGACTGAATGTGTGTTCATGTAGTTCACTGAAAACACTGCCTGAACCGTCTTTATACCAGCTGTACTGCCAGCTAGTGACTCCTTCACCATCAATGTCACATCTGAGAGTGACTGTGTCTCCTCTGAATACATGTTTAGGTTTTATGGTCACTTTGGGTTTTGGTCTTTCTGTAAAATGATAAGTCACAAAGAAAATATTGTGATAATATCACAAATATGTAAATAAAATATGCTGGTTTTAGTCTATGAACAGTTACTCGATTGAAAAACACACATGCTAAATCAGGTTAGACTGAAGTGTTGTTCTCTGTAGCAGTTATAGTTATTGATTCAGTGTCTTATGATTCATTTTCACTGTGTTCTCAGAGCAGTTAATTATGTGATCAAAAATACTTGCCATATATTGTCACTGTTACTGGTTCACTGTAATCTGTGTAATATCCTCCTTTTCGTGCTCTGCACCTGTATTCTCCTCCATCAGAGACTTTCACTGAATCAATTGTTTTAGTTGCAGCTTCAGTAGATTCAGTGTTTGAGTTTTTACTCCAGAGAAACTCCCCTCCATCCCATGACTGATCCACCTCACATCTCAGAGTAACTGAGTCTCCAGTGAACAATGAACTCTGTGGCAGCACAGTCAGAGTTGGTGTGGTCAAATCTGTCAATATAAACTGATTAGTAGCATGAGCTGTGAAGGTGTTTCAGAAGATTTCATTCTTTCACTGATAATTCATTAGTGCATGTAGATTTCACAGAAAATGGTGAAGTGTTTCATGCTCTAGTTTGTTTTGTGGTGTGCTGCATATATAGATATATGTATAAACAAACATTATATTTTATAGATTTTGACAAAGCAGAGAACTTTTTTATGGAATTAAAAGTTAACAGTCTAAAGACAAGCAATGGACTAAAAATACATTCTTACTAAATGTAAAGTACTGAATATATATGTAAGTCAACAGGCAATGTGCAAATCAAAACTCCAGAACTGTTTCAGCAAATACCATTACAAAGCTCAAAACCGAATGACTGAAAAACAGACTGACCTACAGTAAACGCAAGAGAACATTTCTCTTTCACAAACATCACTGCACACATGCTCTCTAAAGTTCATTGTTTACAGTATATTGTGGATTTGAAACTCTGAGAGCAGAAAGAAAAAACTTAAGGAACACTAATTCACTTAATCATTTACATAATATAATATCTCACCTCTAAATGAGATCCAGCTCTTGGGTGACTCTCCTCTCTCTGAGTGTTTGCAGTAGTAGAAACCCTCATGTGACTTTGAGACATTAGAAATAATCATCTCCGTAGTTTGATTCTGGATGAGTGATCCATCTTTATAGAAATCAGCTCTGAGGTTTGGTGGAGTTGTAAACTGATATAAACAGTGTAGAGTCAGAGTATCTCCTTCAGTCACAGGATGAACAGGACTCTCCAGAATCACACCAGCTACAGAAACAGAAGAAACATGTAATGTTGGCAAATAGTAAAATTATATGAAAAATATAGCAACAAAAGATAGTTTATATATTTCATGACAAAACTATTCTTTTTGCTGCCTGCCCACTGAGTGTTTTTTTGCACACTGATGCATCCTGCACTTGTTTAATCAACCTGCTTTATGCATTGATTGTAAATTGCCAGTGAAACAAATACACACAGACTCACAGTGTACAGTGATATTAACAGGATGATAGTTCTCTCCAGATTCAGACTGACACCAGTACACTCCAGTGTCTGATGTGATGGTGGAGCTGATTGTACATGTAGATCCTGTTTGTGATCCCCACACTGATGATGAACAATCTTCCAGCTGTTCACTCTCTGTGTATCTTCTCACTCTCCATCTATCAGAGTTACTCTGGTCCTCACAGCTCAGAGAGAGAGAGACAAATGTGAAGTGTTGAGTTCTGCTGGGACTGATGATCAGAGAGACTACAGGAGAAACACCTGAGACGACAAATAGAGTTAAGCATTTAGAAATGTTTGAGATTTTTTAAAATAAATATGAACTAATCATTTAAGTGTTTGAACTCACCAGTGACCCATACTGGCTGTGTGTTGCTGTAGGTTGTGTTATAGGCTGGTTTTCCTCTCTCTGCTCTGCACACATAAACTCCTGTGTGTTTTACAGCAGCAGAACTGACAGTGTAGTTTCCTCCAGCTCCTCTGCTGCTGTCTGAGAGCAGCTGATAATGATTGCTGCTTTCTGTATAAAGTGAGAATGCGCAGATGTTCACTAAGGAAATTAATTTCTATATGCTCCTTATGAATGACTTTCACTGTAAACTGATGTATTCAGATTGATTCAATACTTTTAATCTTCAGTAATATCAATACATCAACAAATAATCACCAAAATAGCACTACTAACTCAATACACACACTTATTCTTTCTCCCTCCAACCAATAAATAAACAATCAATGAGCAAAAAAAATGTCAGTATGACATTAAAATCAGAGCTACAGAAATGCATCTTCATATTTTCAAATAATTACAATTTAAAATCAGAGCTACAGAAATGCATCTTCATATTTGCAAGTACAGTTTCATTTTATGCATAGGCTACTTATGGTTTTGATGTCCATTTGCCTTCAAGCCTTCTTTAGCGGGACTGGTTAGCCATTCATACTGCAGGCTGACTTCCCAGGGATGTGTGAACACTGTAGCAATATCAAAGCAATGCTGCTTCTGTTTGAGCATCGCAATCAGCTTGACAGTAAAACTGGTCCACGTAAACAAGTTTGGGTCGGGATGTAGTTAGATCAGCTTGCCTTAGTCATATTAAATAATAATTTTGATTTGAATAAAATCTGTCAAAGGGATAGTTCTGTCATCATCCTCAAATACTCACCCTCAAGTTCTCCCCAAACAGTTTATGGTAGCCACTGACTTCCATAGTATGGGTAAAAAAAAATAAAATAAATAAATACTATGGAAGTTAGTGTCTACCAAGAACTGTTTGGTTACCGACATTCTTTAAATTATTTTTCTTTTGTGTTCAACAGAGGGAGAAAAAATCATAAAGGTTTGGAACAACATGAGGGTGAGTAAATGATGGCAAAATGTGAACTATTTCTTTAATTCAAAGTTACCACATGAAGCACATTATATCTTACCTGATGAAGCAGTTAGAGTGTACCAGCTGAATGTCCAGCCTGTAGAGGAGCTGTAAACCTCACAGATCAGAGACACTGAATCTCCTTCAGTCAACCACTTCTGTGGAGAAACACTTAAAACTGCCTGGGGTCTGTCTAAAATAAAGAAATCACTAATTAATAAAATGTTAACATTAATAACTTGTGCGTGTTTATAGGAGGATATGATCAAACTCACCTGATACTTTCAGTGTAACTGCATCACTGATGTTTGATGTCCGTGATCCTCCTCTCTCTGGTCCATAACAGGAGTATTTACCTGCGTCAGACTCAGTAACAGGACTGAATGTGTATTCCTGTAGTTCACTGAAAACACTGCCTGAACCATCTTTATACCAGCTGTACTGCCAGCTAGTGACTCCTTCACCATCAATGTCACATCTGAGAGTGACTGTCTCTCCTCTGAATACATGTTGATCAGGTTTAATGCTCACTTTGGCTTTTGGTCTTTCTGTAAAATGATAACAAGTCACAAAGAAAATAATGTGATAATATAACAAATATGTAAATACAATCAAATATTCTGGTTTTAGTCTATGAACAGATACTTAATTGAAAAACACAAGATAAATCAGGTTACACTGAAGTGTTGTTCCCTGTAGCTGTTATAGTCATTGATTCAGAATCTTATGAATCATTTTCATTGTGTTCTCAGAGAAGATCATTATGTGATCAAAAATACTTGCCGTATATTGTCACTGTTACTGGTTCACTGTAATGTGTGTAATATCCTCCTCTTCGTGCTCTGCACCTGTATTCTCCTCCATCAGAGACTTTCACTGAATCAATTGTTTTAGTTGCAGCTTCAGTAGATTCAGTGTTTGAGTTTTTACTCCAGAGAAACTCCCCTCCATCCCATGACTGATCCACCTCACATCTCAGAGTAACTGAGTCTCCAGCGAACAATGAACTCTGTTGCAGCACAGTCAGAGTTGGTGTGGTCAAATCTGTCAATATAAACTGATTAGTAGCATGAGCTGTGAAGGTGTTTCAGAAGATTTCATTCTTTCACTGATAATTCATTAGTGCATGTAGATTTCACAGAAAATGGTGAAGTGTTTCATGCTCTAGTTTGTTTTGTGGAGTGCTGCATATATAAATATATGTTTTAACATGAACATTATATTTTATAGATTTTGAAAAAGTAGAGAACTTTTTTATGGAATTAAAAGTTAACAGTCTAAAGACAAGCAGTGGACTAAAATACATTCTTACTAAATGTAAAGTACTGAATATCTACGTAAGGCAACAGGCAATTTACAAAACAAAACTCCAGAACTGTTTCAGCAAATACCATTACAAAGCTCAAAACCGAATGACTGAAAAACAGACTGACCTACAGTAAACGCAAGAGAACATTTCTCTTTCACAAACATCACTGCACACATGCTCTCTAAAGTTCATTGTTTACAGTATATTGTGGATTTGAAACTCTGAGAGCAAAAAGAAAAAAGTTAAGGAACTCTAAATCACTTGTAAATCATTTACATAATATAATAGCCATTATCATCCACTGAAATACATACAGTGAAAATAATACTCACAGAGCATAAGAGGAAGTTGACTGAGCTCCATACTGACTGAATGATGACAGACGGTTAAAGACAGACTGTGTTAAAGCCTCAAGACTTCCTGAAACCTGCAGACAAACATCAAGACAAACAAAATAAATAAAAACATACAAAATTACCTAAAGAATAACATATGGTAATGTTTTCAGAAAAAATGAGAATCTTGTAACATGTTTTCAGAAAATGTCACAATGACTAACATGCAAGTTTATTCAGAAATGTTGCCATGAATCATATTTTATCAAATTGATAAATTCAGAATTGGCATTATGAGAATAAATAATATTCTCGTGTGTTTAAAGAACAAGGAAAATGAAAAAATCTTTTGATGGTTCATTAATATAATGGCTCATTATTCTGCATTCATTGATTAACGGAAGCAGCAGAAACTAGCAAACAGGGGAATTATGAAATTTAATGAAATTTTGGGAATCATGAAATTTAACAATTCTGTTTTGGGTTCCTCTTAATAAATTTGTCTCCATAGCAGTACAAATAATGATTCTTTTTGTTCTTTTTTGGGAAAAAAAAAGAAAAGAAAAAAAGATTATTAAACCTTCACATATCACACAACTAAAAAATAAGACTGTGTATATTGATTCTTGCAAAAGGTTTTAAGTGTTTTATGTAATTTTCACAGATCTCACACTTAAAAAAGTAGACTGTGTATATTCATTGCAACAAAATGACAGTAATGAAAATACTATTTTCCTCCAAGTTAATTTTCCCTATAACTGATACAATGTAAGAAGGCAACATTCAGCTGATGAAACGTCTTTCTGAAAAAAAAGAAGAAAAAAACTTTCAGTAGACAAAAACTCCATGAAACATTTCTGAAAGTTGTGAAAGTTAAATCATCTATGACCTTTATACAATCTGTGTCATTGTAAAGTCTGTAAGTCTATCTATCACACTCCTTTTCATCTATGTTGAATTCTATATGGTGTCAAACTGAATTAAAGGAATATTTCACTCAAATCTAAAATTCTGTCATCATTTACTCACCCTCAAGTTGTTCCAAATCAACTTGACAGTGAGTAGACTCCTGATATATATACTGTATAGGCTACATCTGACATGAGTCAGTATATATTATTGCAAATTATTGCAGACTGTCACTGGTTGCTCTACTGCCTTTAACTATGCTTTACTTTTGCAAATATTGAACAGATACTGCTTTAAACTAAACTGATGTGATGTTCTGAATTCAATGATGAACTTTATTTCATTTTGCATTACAACTGCTTTCCTAATTGCATTGCTATACGCATATCTTTTTAAAGAGGCTATAGCTAACATGACTTGACTTGACTATAACTGAGAGACTGTGACTGCACGTGAAAGAGGAAGTACAGTAGAAAGAAGACCAGCATTAAAGGCAGTGTAGGTGATTTGATTCAAAAACATTTTTATGCTGCTTAAAAGTCTCTTTATAGTGTTCCTGTGGCTCAGTGGTAGAGCATTGTGTTAGCAGTGCAAAAGGTCATGGGTTCAATTCCCAAGAAACACACATACTGGTAAAAATATATATATATATGTGTGTATCTTCTTTATCTATTTTGTTCAGTGTGAGATCACAAGTACGTAAGTTAGTAGGGATCCGTCTATTGGTAAGAACCAGCATATGACATCTTCCCTTTTTTTTTCAAACAATGTTTATAGACAACCATAAATTTGAACTGATTTCCATTCTTAGTGAAAATTAGAAAGTCGTCATTGCATTTTAAAGGGTTAGTTCACCCCAAAACAAAAATTATGTCTTTAATTACTCACCCTCATGTCGTTCCAAACCCGTAAGACCTTCGTTCATCTTTGGAACACAAATTAAGATATTTTTGATGAAATCAGAGAGCTATCTAACCCTCCATAGACAGTAACGCAAATTAAATGTGCCCAGGTGCAGAAACGTAATAAATACATTGGCAAAATAATCCATGTGACATCAGTGGCTCAACTTCAGTTTTGCAATGTTACAAGAATATATATATATATATATATATATATTTTGCGCTTAATTTACTCAACCATTGTTCTCCCCTGAGTTATGTCTTCCACCATTTTATATATATATATATATATATATATTTCCTTTTTTTGCGCATAATTTACTCAACCATTGTTCTCCCCTGAGTTATGTCTTCCACCATTTAAGAGAGTATTACAATGCATACACACACTTTCCTCTAAGCGTAAACAACGCTTATTACGCAAGTTACGTTCATGGGCGCTTTCCCACGAACGTAAACAACGCTGATTATGTCCAATACGTTTTTGGGTACTCTCCAAAATGGCGGAAGACATAACTCATGGGAGAAGAATGGTTGAGTAAATAATATTATTTTTGTTTTCTATGCGTAAAAAAAAAATATTTTCATAGCATCGCAAAACTGAAGTTGAGTCATTGATGTCACATGGATTGTTTTACAGATGTATTTACTACATTTCTGGACCTGTGAACATTTCAGTTAGGTTGCTGTCTATGAAGGGTCAGATAGCTCTCCAATTTCATCAAAAATATCTTAATTTGTGTTCCAAAGATAAATGAAGGTCTTACGGGTTTGGAACGACATGGGAGTGAGTAATTAATGACATAATTTTAATTTTGGGGTGAACTAACCCTTTAAATGTCCACAAACACAGTAACCACTTCAGGAACACAGTAATTTATAACTGAATCGAATGAGTCCTGAATGTGTGAATTCTGGAAACTCTTTTGTCTTGAGCAGGTGTTTTTGCTGTCTTCTGCAGATTCCTCCATCCTGTGTTTGAACCAGGTAGGATCTTGGCTTGTCATGACATTTCAACACTACAGCTGCTTGCTATCGATTCTCAGCTCTGAGTCTGACATTTTCTCCTTCACTCAGAGTAGGCAGGTCTGTTGCTCCACACTCATAGTAGAACTTTTGCTTCCTCTTTCAGGCTTTTTGTCTGTGTTAGCTTTGCAATTTCAGGAAATTTCAAGAAGTAGTCCATACATAGCAGGAAGTCTGTTTGGTTGAAGTAAAAGAGGTCAACTCCTACCTTCGCCCACGCTCAGTCTGAGGTACTTGGTGTTGTTCTTTTTGAAAGTATTACACACAGCACACTTGGACATTAGATCTTCATTTCCCCCTGCCATGCTCTTGCAATTTATTTGCACTTAGGGGGCAGCTGTGGCCTAATGGTTAGAGAATTGGACCTGTAACCAGAAGGTCACAGGATCGAGTCTCGGTGCTGGCAGGTGGGAGGGAGTGAATGAACAGAGCTCTCTTCCACCCTCAATACCTGAAGTGCCCTTGAGCAAGGCACTGCTCCCCGGGTGCTGGATATAGCTGCCCACTGCTCCGAGTGTGTGTTCACTTCTCACAGCTGTGTGTGTGCACTTGGATGGGTTAAATGCAGAGCACCAATTCCGACTTTCAAATACCATACTTGGCAAATGTCATCACCATCAACCGCAGAAGTCGTGGCCTAGTGGTTAGAGAGTTTGACTCCTAACCCTAGGGTTGTGGGTTCGAGTCTCTGTCTGGCAATACCACGACTTAGGTGCCCTTGAGCAAGGCACCGAACCCCCAACTGCTCCCCGGGCACCGCAGCATAAATGGCTGCCCACTGGCTGCTCCGGGTGTGTGTTCACCATACTTGGCTGTATGTCATGTCACTTTGTCACTTTTGAGTGAATGAACAGTGCTCTCTTCCACCCTCAATACCCATGGCTGAAGTGCCCTTGAGCAAGGCACTGAACCCCCAGTTGCTCCCCGGGTGCTGGATATAGCTGCCCACTGCTCCGGGTGTGTGTTTACGGTGTGTGTGTGTTCACTGCTGTGTGTTTGCGTTCACTGCTGTGTGTGCACTTCGGATGGGTTAAATGCAGAGCACCAATTCCGAGTATGGGTTACTTTACTTGGCAAATGTCACGACTTTCACTTTCACTTTTTCACTTTCACTTAACAACTCCCAAATGAGATTCATGAATCCATTCCAGCAGGGCCATGCACAGACATTTTGAGGGGCAGTGGCCCAAACCAAAAAAAGGGGCACAAGGAGGGTGGGTGCTTGTTAATATAAGTTCAGTTTGAGTTCTATTGAGTTTAGTTTTTATTATGTCTTTTTTTATTTTGTCTTTTCTGGGTGGATGTGTCACAGGAGACACAGTTGGATCAACCTTGATATAATACAGTCCTGGTATGCATCCCAAACCATTGAACACATTATACAACTCCTTCAGGATATCTGTGTTTTTTTCACAGTCTGCTTTGTAGATTATTTTGACCAGTCCTTATTCTGTGCAGGCTGCTCTTCCCTGATTATTTCTCTGTCAGTTGGAACTCAGTTTTTGCTTCATTGTCTTTAAACTGGCAGGTGAGTTACCCTTTGGCTCCATCTTATGACCAGAGTACACAACTAACACACAGTACATTTGAACATTGCACTGATTTTCCTGGTAATGCTTTATATCTTTAGTCTTTATATGACATTATATTGCACTCTGCTCCTGTGTCCAGTTTAAAAGAAAGTGCTCTTTTATTTACTTTCAGTGTTTCTGTCCACTTGTCTTTTTCCTCTACTGTGGCATCATTTGCTTTGCTAACCTGGGTCTCGGTTTTCTTTCCAGCTTTTCTTCAAGGGTGCCAATAAACATTTCTGTGTGATCCTCTTGTTCAACCTCATGAGCTTTTCTCGCTGTGAACTTTGTTTTGTCTTTCTGTTTTTGCATTTTGGACATTCTACCAAAGTGATTTTTTTTTCCTGCGACACACTTTGCACACTTGCCCATTTGCTGGACACTTCCTTGGTAAATGCCTGGAAACGCATCTGGTACAATTACTTTCTTTCTTTGACCACGCATTTGGAGCATCACTATTCTCAGGTGACTTTAAGTTAACTTCATCTTGCTAATTTTGTTTACAATCACTTCTGTTTCATCGTGAAGAGTTTTAATCATTGTTCACCCCACAAACTATGCAGTCTCGGATCAGTGAGTCTGTCAGCTGTGTCAATTCACATTCTTTAATCTTGTTAAAGGTCAGTCGTTTCGATCTTGTGAAGGACATGTCTTAGATATGTTAAATTTCTTCATGGTTCACACTCAAAGTAATCCAAAACTATTCTTTCAGAGCTTCAAAATCATTAGATTCTTGCTCATCAAATGAATTCCCTGACTAGCGGCAAGACGTTGGCTAATAACGTCATTGTTTCAGAAAATATAGCCTACGGATTCACTGTCCACACGAAAACGCAAGGGCTGCGTTTTCAAATGTATCCACTCTGTAACCCGGTTTAAAAAAACATCGGTTTCACTCTCCCAAATGCTGGAACGTGTGACCGAAACGCCTTTACGATACAAAATTTATGCGTACACAGCGAAACACATCTCCCTGTGGACGGGGCCTCAGTCATTAATCCCTTCAGATCTCTGAGTTATCGCCGGTCATTGGTGCTCAAAACGCTCAAAACAAAATTTATGCATGTACACTTTTTTTCAGCACATGGCTAATATAATCATCATATTAACACATGATTACAGATGCAAGGTTTGTTTCCGGATGCTCAAAGTAACATTATCAATTTAATAAACTATCGTAAAGCACAGACAATCTAATCACAACAAAAGCACCCAAACTGCAACATACATACAGATACATTCCTACATACATTCCTTTAACCCTAAAATGCAACACAATGTAATACAGAATTCAAAATGCGAGATATATCCAGCTGCAGACCCGCAGCACCAGCAGTTTCAAAACCGCAGCCACAGAACCGGAAGCGAGGGGCGGCGTTATTGACAACGAGAGAGCAGGGTGAGTAGTCGGAAATGTTTTTGCTATCATATGTTTAATAATTATTGTATATATTACCTTAAGCATTTATCTGCTAAGTACTTAATGTGTGCTTGGCTTTATTAATTTAAACTTAAACTTTAATTCATACTCAAAATTAAAAAAATATAATTTCTTTTTATCTATCAATTAATCAACTAAAATTCTGGAGACGTTTATAATTCATAAAAATAAAAGTTTTGGAGACGTTTATAATTCATAAAAATAAATAGTTCGCTTTCATTTCCTCTGTTATATGCATTGTTTGTGTGTTAATATCACCTTATAGTTTAGTTATTTTGATCCCATTTGTCATCATTGAGATAATTGTGTGTGGCTTCATCTCTTGTAGAGACATAAGGATTCAGAGAGGTGACACATTACCTGAGCTGCAGCAGTGCAACAAATGTTACAGCAGTTCCCAGCAGTTTTCTGCTTGACCAGCATGTTTAAACCAGCCAAACTGGTCAAATTAAAAAGTCATCTTCAAATCCACTTCAACAAGGCAGTTGTCTGTGGAGGTATGAATATCTTGAGTTGTTTGTTTAAAATATGTACTTGCAATATATTATTGCATAATAGTTTACCTGTGTACTTATTTATTTATTTTAGGCTTTACTATACATTTTTGCAACCAATTATTGGTGTGATTATTTAGTTTTCAAATAGTGAACAAGAAAGGTTTTTTTGTGCTATTTACAGGGAGAATATTCTTCTTTTCTGTTGTTGTTTTCCAGTACATCTTGTCTTGGGAGCACCCTTTGATTTTACATCTGTAAGTAGTTATCAGTTAAAGTACTTGACCTTTATGATGTTGTAACAGTTGATATTTAAGTATTTCTCTATGTTTGTGTCTTCCAGTGTGACATTCCAATCATACAGAGATGGTGGACTCTTATTCTTCTGGATAACTTTGGAGTTTTCTCTGAAAGGTACTGCACATTTCCTCCAGCCTACCATTACATTTGCACCCCCTTCTGACCAATTCATTAAAAAGAAATAATAAAGTCACATTTTCCTTTAATATTCTGTAATCTATCTATGTATGTGGGTGTGTACATTAATAAGAAATAATAAAGTCACATTTTCCTTTAATATTCTGTAATGAAGGAGATCCCAGTAATCCCTGACAGAAGTTGTGAAATGGCTCCATTACAACAGACATCTACTCAGGGGGCCAGTGGAACAGCCTTGTTTCCTTATAATGGAGGAAGAGGACAAGGAAAAGGCCCTCAACAATCTCCTGGAACAATCTGAAGCTTCCACAGTACCCTTTATATTTCATCTTGTGTTCAGGGGAGTTATTTTTGTAGGATTGTCATTACAAAATGGGCCTAAGAGTGAATTGTTCATTTAATACATTTTAATTCGACTTTATGCAAGATTGTCATGACAAAATGTGCCCAAGAGTGAATAGTTCATTTTATAATTTTTTTAATTCAGGGTTGTCATGACAAAATGGGCTTAATAGTGAATTGTTCATTTTATAAACTTCAATTTAATTATTGTGTACATTTTGGTGTTTCTTTAAAAGTTGGTGTGTGTGTGTCTGTGTGTGTGTGTGTGTGTGTGTGTGTGTGTGTGTGTGTGAGTGTGTGTGTGTGTGTGTGTGTGTGTGTGTGTGTGTGTGTGTGTGTGTGTGTTTGTGAGTGTGAGTTTTATTGAAATGTTTTAGTTTTCATATAGAAAAACTTAACATGCAAGTGTTCTTGACTTTGGAGTAAACATTTATTTTGAATCTTGTGATTAAAGTATATTTCATATAAAATGCCCAGAAGTTTCAAACATTATTTTTAATATCACAAACAGGAAATAACTTGCATACTACAATAAAACAAATAACTGTATAGGCCTACAACTAAATTACACAAGATTGATGTTTATAAAATGCTTAATATATCCTTATAAAATGCATACATACATAAAGTATGACATATCATGTGTAATAAAAGCAAATTACCCCTTAAAAACCGTAAGGTGGCGCTACTTTGTTAAGATCATAAGCTCCGTCCCTCACTTCCGGTTCTGTGGCTGTGGGTGTGAAACTGATGGTGCTGGGTCTGCAGCTGGATACTATTGGGCTAAATGCAGGGGAAAAAAACTATGTAAAAACAATAAGAAAATTTCTTCATATTAACAGTACATTGGATCCTATTTTTATGGACTGTTTTTGGAGATCAATAAAAATACACACTGTGCAGTATAAATGATAATTCTTTCTTTCTTTCTTTCTTTTTCTTTCTTTCTTTCTTTCTTTCTCCCAATGTATAATCAGCTCATTGCTTTTCAAAGATTAGCATAGTCTCTGAAGACCATGAAGACTTGCATCACTAATATCAAGCACTGATAAATCTGTTGCCATCAGATGCTCAGTATCACAAAGATGATAAAGAATCGATGATCCTGGTCATTCTCTTCTCAACCTAAACTCATCAGCATCCTGGGATTGAAAGCTTCTCCTCTGGGTGTTTATTTAATCTGAGCATATGTCACATCATTACATCCAGCAGCTGAAAATATAGAAATTAAACAATAGAAATCAATTTACTGTAATCTGCATGCAATGACATTTTGGATGAATATCAATGTTCACAGATCACAGCCACAAACAGGTGTTTAATGCTACTGTTGTTATTTTTGTTGCTATTTAGAGTTGATGGAGAAATTCAAATCAAAGGAGCTGCTGTTGCGATCATAAAAGAACAGAGACTTTTGTTTTACCTTTGTTTTCTTTATTTTTCTTCTGTTTCTTAGTAGAGTTCAGTTCAATCGCAGCATAGGCAAGTTCAGCAGATTCACATACACCGTCTACAATGAAAGATAAAGAAACAAATAAGACATGTATAGGGCTTTACACAATCTTATATTAACGTGCTTTAAACAGTCAAAGCACCATGCGTTGTATGAACAGTTGTTTCACGCTAGATGCTTAGCAAGAGACACTTATTCTCGTGCCTCATATTCATGTGCTTTAAACAGTCAAAGAAACACCATGCATTGTATGAACAGTTATTTCACCGTTAGAAAGGGAAATGTCAAACGGTGAAGTTTTTGAGTGTTTTATACCTTCATAGTCCCATACGTTAATTTAGGAAAAACTTAAAAAAAAAGTTGAAAACATACAATAAACCAATCAGCAAAAATATACAAAGCAAAAATAAAAATAAAAAGCTGTTATGTAAAAATGTTGTGTGCTGCTTTCATCCAGTCAGTGACAATGACACAGCAAATATGGAAATAAGAAAAATAACCCAGGATTTAGGAATGTGCAGTACAAACAGTGGAAAAGAAATACTGTTTCAGGAAATAATTTTCAATAACATTTTTAAAATTATTTTTGTTATGCATATCATGAATTCATTCAATCCAACAGACGATATTGATGACACTGAAAATATAAAGAACTTATAAAGGACTAAATATTTAAGTATTTATTTATGGTCAACACAGTTACCTGTGTTTAGGTCTTTATTGATAGTTGCATCAATAGAGTCATAAATATGAGTAGTTCCTGTAATAAATTAATACATGAATTATAATAATATTTTTAAAATTATTTTTATGCATATCATGAATTCATTCAATCCAACAGAAGATATTGATGACACTGAAAATATAAAGAACTAGGGGCTAAATATTTAAGTATTTATTTGTGGGTCAACAGGTAAAGACTGACCAGACAGCAGTGTGTTGTATTCCGCGTCACTCTGGTTCTGCTCTGATGTCTGACTTCCTTCCTTCTACTGACACAAAATAGAGACAGACTGAGATATCACACACATACAAAAAAATTTTCTGATAAAAAAATTTTCTGAGGAAATATATGGGGTCAGTTAAAACAACAACAACAACAACAACAAACTGACTTCTGATTTCTTTTATGCATACATAAATGGCTAATTTGGAACACTCTGCATATGTAGCAACACTCAGAAATACCCCAAACCTTTTGAAACTAGCCAATAAACCAGGTTTTTACCAGGTTGGGAGACCAGCTAAGACCAGAAAACCATCTTAGACTGACGTAGGATGGCTAACAGACCGTAGTGTCTGCAAATGTGCCACTGAATTTTAATATGGCAGAAGATGAACCTTTGTTGTTTCTGTAGCGCCACAGAAGGACCAAAAAGACAATGATCAAAAATGTGATGCTCAGTCCTGCAGTCACACAAATCAACACAGTATTTAAATCACAACTCCTACAGAAATCCAACACAATTACATTTAGATTAGTGCTGTAAATTTTACAGAAACATTTCAATAGTGTTTTTTAGTCTCACCTCTGACTGAGATCCAGCTCTTGGGTGACTCTCCTCTCTCTGAGTGTTTGCAGTAGTAGAAACCCTCATGTGACTTTGAGACAGTAGAGATGATCATCTCTGTAGTTTGATTCTGGATGAGTGATCCATCTTTATAGAAATCAGCTCTGGGGTTTTGAGGAGTTGAATGTTGATATAAACAGTGTAGAGTCAGAGTATCTCCTTCAGTCACAGGATGAACAGGACTCTCCAGAATCACACCATCTACAGAAACAGAAGAAACATGAACTGAGTGTAAATGGAAAGATTTCAGTATAGGAACAATACCGTAACACACACACACACACACACACACACACATGTTTGTTTTACTATACTTGTGAGGACTTTCATAGACTTCTATTGTTTTTATACTGACCTAACAATATTTTCTATCCCCTCACCCTAAACCTACCCCGTACAGGAACGATTTTGCATTTTAAGATAAACATAATTTAGTATTTTTAATAATTAATTAGAAATAAATGGCCAACGGTCATAAATGGCTTTATATCCTTGTGGGGACATTTGGTCCTCACAACTAGAACTAAAAAAACTATGGCGCGCACACACACACATACACACAAAAGTTTTTTTTTTTTTTTTTGCCCACTGATGCTTCCTGCACTTGTTTAATCAGCCTGCTTTATGCATTGATGTGTAAACTGCCAGTGAAATAAATAAATACATAAATAGGCTCACAGTGTACAATGATATTAACAGGATGATAGTTCTCTCCAGATTCAGACTGACACCAGTACACTCCAGTGTCTGATGTGATGGTGGAGCTGATTGTACATGTAGATCTTGTTTGTGATCCCCACACTGATGATGAACAATCTTCCCACTGTTCACTCTCTGTGTATCTTCTCACTCTCCATCTATCAGAGTTACTCTGGTCCTCACAGCTCAGAGAGAGAGATACAGATGTGAAGTGTTGAGTTCTGCTGGGACTGATGATCAGAGAGACTAGAGGAGAAACACCTGAGAAGACAATTACAGATACAATTTGGACATGTTTGAGAATTTAGTAAATTCTCTTTATTAAAGATTAACCAAACATTTCAGTTCAGTTTGAACTCACCAGTGACCCATACTGGTTGTTTGCTGCTGATGTTTGTGTTATATGCTGGTTCTCCTCTCTCTGCTCTGCACACATAAAATCCTGTGTGTTTTACAGCAGCAGAACTGACAGTGTAGTTTCCTCCAGCTCCTCTGCTGATGTCTGAGAGCTGCTGAAAATAATTGTTGTAGTCTGTAAAAAAAAAAGTGAAAATGTGCAGATGTTCACAAAAGAAATTAATTCTATATGCACCTTATTAAATGGCTTTCACTGTAAACTGATGTATTCAGATTGATTCAATACTTTTAATCTCAATAATATTTTTAATAAAACCACTTTAGTTATCACATGAAGCACATTATATCTTACCTGATGAAGCAGTTAGAGTGTACCAGCTGAATGTCCA
The DNA here is from genome assembly GCF_018340385.1 of Cyprinus carpio. NCBI lineage: Eukaryota > Metazoa > Chordata > Actinopteri > Cypriniformes > Cyprinidae > Cyprinus > Cyprinus carpio. The sequence continues at coordinate 10,573,246 of NC_056574.1, read as the reverse complement.
GCCTGTAGAGGAGCTGTAAACCTCACAGATCAGAGTCACTGGCTCTCCTTCAGTCAACCACTTCTGTGGAGAAACACTTAAAACCACCTGGGCTCTTTCTGAAATAGAGAAATCACTAATTAATAATGCAATAAACCGTTGTATGGTGCAAAGAATGCAATGTCCAGGCTTGATTCTGTTCTCTGAACATTTCACTGTGTCTTTCAGCAAACTCCTTTTAACAACTCTTCAGCATTAGTGACATACACACACACTTCCCACATTGTCCCCCACTAAAACCTCATCACGTTACATCACACTTGCACACATAATTAATCATCATTCTATTACAAATAACATGTTAAATGTGTGTATGTGAAGAGATGATCAAACTCACCTGATACTGTCAGTGTAACTGCATCACTGTGTTGTGATCTGCGTGATCCTTCACTCTCTGCTCCATAACAGAAGTATTTACCTGCGTCAGACTCAGTAACAGGACTGAATGTGTATTCCTGTAGTTCACTGAAAACACTGTTTGAACCATCTTTATACCAGCTGTACTGCCAGCTAGTGACTCCTTCACCATCAATGTCACATCTGAGAGTGACTGTCTCTTCTCTGAATACATGTTGATCAGGTTTAATGCTGACTTTGGGTTTTGGGCTTTCTGTACAGCAGCAACAACAATTCACAATGAAAATGATGTGATCATATATCAAATAAATATAATAAAATATGCTGGTTAATATAATAAAATATGCTGATACTTGATTGTAAAACAAATGCCAAGTCAGGTTAGATTGAAGTGTTGTTCTCTATAGCTTATACTTATTTATGGTCTCATGAATCATTTCCATTGTGTTCTCAGAGCAATTCATTATATGAAAAAAAAAAAATACTTGCCGTATATTGTCACTGTTACTGGTTCACTGTAATCTGTGTAATATCCTCCTCTTCGTGCTCTGCACCTGTACACTCCTCCATCAGAGACTTTCACTGAATCAATTGTTTTAGTTGCAGCTTCAGTAGATTCAGTGTTTGAGTTTTTACTCCAGAGAAACTCCCCTCCATCCCATGACTGATCCACCTTACATCTCAGAGTAACTGAGTCTCCAGTGAACAATGAACTCTGTGGCAGCACAGTCAGAGTTGGTGTGGGAATATCTGTCAGTATAAAATGATTTGTAGCTGTGAAGGTGTTTCAGCAGAAGATCTCATCCTCTCACTGGTAAATCATTAGTGCATTTAGATTTTCACAGACAATGTGCTTTCAGGAAAAAAGGTTCAATAAGTGTCTCTGGGGCAGTACCTCTTCAAAAGGTACTCATCTTGGTACCATATTTGTACCCTAAAAGTACACCTAAAGTGTTCATATTAGTACCTAAATGTGTACCTTTTGAAAAGATACTGCTCCAGTGACAGCTTTTGTACAGTGACAGTGATACCAATATTCACTCAGCACAATACAAAGAGTTAAAGGACAACCAAGATGTTACTTTAAGACCATCCTAGGTGCGTTAATAACACATACTGACCCATTTTTCCACACCATCAACATCTATACGCTCATATAAAATGAGAAAAAAACATTAACAATATTTTTTACAATATTCAATGATTGCGATCTTCAGACCAATGCGTTCAGAGTTGTAAGCAAAAGTAAAAAGGGGCTTGGTGTTTGACCCCCTAAAAATCTGAACACTCATATGATTAATTATAAAATTTGTTGTCAAAATGTCAACAGATCATTGAAAACCACAACCACAATTTCGTAGTACCTCTGAACCTCATGCATTTAAATTTCAAAATACTTTTTTGAATGATGTGAATCAAATTCAGTCACCTTCAGTGTTTCCAGAGTAGATGTTTAAAATCAGCACTAAAACACAAAGAGAAAAAGTCATTACAGTGTGGTCACTGAGCTGATCAACTGTGTATTATACATCAGACATATTATAAAGGTATATCTTCCTCCCTTGCTTGTCAAACACCATAATTTCAGGTTTAAGTGTTTCATATTCTAAAATATTAAGGAACACTGAATCACTTGATCATATAAGAGCAATTATCATCCACTGAGATACATACAGTGAAAATAATACTCACAGAGCACAAGAGGAAGTTGACTGAGCTCCATACTGACTGAATGATGACAAACGGTTAAAGACATAGACTGTTAAAGCCTCAAGACTTCCTGAAACCTGCGATTAAAGACATGCAAACATACCTCATGTGTTATAGAAGATCTTTTGATAATCTTATAACATGTTTTCAGAAACTTTCGCACTGACTAACATGCAAGTTATCTACAGAAATATTGCCATGAATTTTGGTTTAAAGAATAGGAAAATGAATCAATATTTTGATGGCTCTTTAACATAATGTTGGTACTTTCTGAATTCATTACTTTATGGAAGCAGCAGAAACTAGTGAACAACTGCTGCTCTTCTCACATCGGTTAATGCCACTGAATTGAAATAAAACAAACCAAACCACAACTATGAGCTCATCTCTGTCTATTTCTATTCTATCAGGCTTCTGTGCTTAAAAATATCTGTACATGCGAACACAGTTTAATATTCATACACCAGGACAAAGGATGGGAATCATGAAATTTAACAATTCTGTTTTAGGTTCCTCTGAATAAATTTGTCTCCTTAATTCATATAATGATTATTTTAGTTATTTTGAGGAAGAAACTTTTTTGGGGAAATAAGAAATGCAATGCTTATTTTACTCTGTTCAGAAATCTGTTAGATTCTTGCAAAAGGTCATATATATTTTATTGTCATTTTCAGAGAACACACACTTAAAGTAGACCAATGTACATTCACTGCAACAATATTATAATAATGATAAAAAAAGAGAGAAAATGCCTCTTGTTTAGTTTAATTAATTGAAATGAGCTAAAATAACATGATTTTTGAACATTGTGTATAACTTGTGTACACTATTGATTTAAAACCGACGTTTACTTAAATTGTGTTAAACCTACATAAATCATTTTTGTTAATGTACCTAACTGGGCTGTCGATCTATAGTTCCCATCATGCTTTGGAAAATCTGCATTAGGAGAGTAAATTTAGGGATTAAGTGTTATTTTCAAGTATTTTTTCAGTAAAGGGAAAGACATGTTAGTGTTTAATATTCAGTTATGCTGGACATTTAGAAGAGAGTTTATGTAACGTTTCTGAATATTGTAGTTACCATTATGCCTGCTTAGGCAGTGAGCACTCAGTGCGCACTAGCTGGTACTTTCTTGTTTTTTGTTCATTGTATGTATTGTGTATAATGAAGAACACAATTAATTAAACTTCAGTAAATTAATGAAAAAATATTTGGTCCCACATAAGAAAATTTATTTTAACAAACATACCGAAGTTAAGTTGAACATACTATACTAAATTAATTTAAACTAAACCAACTAAATTGTACTGAACCAACTAAACAGATTTATTTGGAATGAACTACATTAAAATGAACTAAAAAAAATTCTTCAAAAAAACTAACTAAAATTAAATTAAGTAAGGGTAATGAATTTTTCTTTTTTTTATTTATTTAGTTTTTTTTTTTTTTGAGTGTACTGAGGTCCTCCAAGTTCATTAATTAGCAGTTCAGTGAGCCTTATTTTGATTCTTAACTGTTTGCACTAAAAAGAACAGGATTGTATCATTCGAGTCATTCGTTCAGGAATCAGACTACACTGGTTGTTATTTTTCACACTCTATATAATTCTGAGAACACAGACTATCATTAGATTTTCTTCTCAGGAAAGAGAAAGATGTAGGCCACATCGGACATGAGTCAATATATGACAGAGAGGAAGTACAAAATAAGCATTAGCACATTACTGGTGCTGCATTATAAACCACAGAGTGAAGAGAAAGTAGCTCAGACTATAGCCTTCAGATGCTGTTTTGTTCATGTTTAATGCAAAATGGGAATGTTACTAACACTTAACACAATGAAATGCTTACTAAGTGTAAATGGTTCTGTTGCTCATACTTGGAATTAAATGTTTTTCATAAATCTCTAACATTATTACAGTTTTCTCAGTTGCTTACATATTAAAATCCATTATATTAATGTCACCAAATTTTATCAACATATAATGACAAAGGATTTCTCAAAACTATGAACACCATTCATGTGTTTCACAACTCTAAACATAAATAGGAAAAAGCGAGACAGTTTCAACTCAGTTTATTTGTATATCGACTGTCAATGCTTCTTACTGGCATTGATTCACTGCAATGACGAACGCTGACCAGGAATTCTCTGTATAACTGGGAACAGGGGTGCTTGTCATCATAAATAGATTATATTAAGGTGTTTTGCAACTTCAGTGTAATGTATTGTGATTTATTGCAACTTCAGCAACGTGCACAGCTGCCTTACCTTTGACAGGGGCGGATTTAGTGAATTGGGGGCCCCAGGCAAATACAGGAATGGGGCCCTATACATTTGCACACATTTACCTAGATCAACCCTCGAGGTCCTTTTTTTGTCGTGATGCTTGCTGCTGCACTATGGTGCCACATTGTTGTGTCCAATGTTTCTACATTTTTTATGTACATGTTCTAATGGGATTCTTTAATTTAAATTTATTCATTTAGCAGATACTTTTATTATTTCATGTTGTAGACCACGAAACAGAAATTGATTTACCGTTTTTTTTTTTAGTTTTAACATAAAACAAAATAAATTATAAAATGATAAACCTCACAACTGAAAACTTTATATTTCTGGGATGAGTCAGAAGTATAAATTATTATATTATTTAAAACAGATTTATGTGGGTGAATATTCGCATTGGTCTGAACAAAAACTGCAGACTGGATTATTGAAAAATGCACATTCATTCTCTGCCAGTAGGAGGTGCTTTTGGAGACAGAAATATAGTGGTTTCCCTGGTAACAGCTCTAAACAAAACAGCTCAACTCATAAATGGTACTTTATCAGGTAAAATGAAAATGTGAGTTACCAGCGTAAGCCTACATTTTATTTTAGTCATTTTTAACTTGCTGTAAATTAATTAAAATATATAATCACGATTAATGGCATGATTGTCATGAGTTAATCGCACATTTTTATCAGTTCTAAATGTAACTTAAATTAATATTTCCCCATGGTTTCACAGACAAGGCTTAAGCTAGTCCCAGACTAAAATGCATGTTTGAGCTGTCTCAGCTGAAAATATCTTGCTCTGACATATCTTAAAACGTATTGTTCTGTGTCAAGATGCACACCTGTAACACTTTCTTTTAAGGCATTTTTGTAAAATTTGCTTAAATATCTTAAATCCTGGCTTAAACTAAGCCCTGTTTGTGAAACCGGGCTTTCAAGTTTTTAATCTAATCAACATGGGCATGGACAAATAATGATCCTTTATGCAATAAATGTTTATTATTCGTGAAACCATAGTTAACAGAGCATGAAGAGTAGACATGTTTCATAGGTCATAGATGTTTTTCAAGGAACTCTGTTCATGTCTATTAGACACATGAAAAAAAAAAAAAAAACAGAAATACTAGCTTCCTATTACTTCTCTTTCTTTGCACTGAGCACTTTACACAAACATGTTTGCATTTTCGCACGACAGGGCAGCTCACTTATGAACATGCAAAATGTACATTTATTATTTATTATAACATTTGTTTGCCTCTCTGTGCCACATACTGTATTTTGATGCAGCAAAATTCTCAAAACTGTTTTCATTGATACATTTGACTGTTTGTTGTCAGACAACCGGATGAATATGAAATAGTGACTGAAACGCGACCCATTAAGACTAACCAGCTCTCCCTACCGAGAAGTTAATCTGCACAAAAAATCCAGATTTATAATCGTGCCGTCGTCTGATAAAAATCAAATAGGCTACAGAATAGCTTGAAGACAATAGCTGTGCTGTGATTTCAGCTATACTTATATGTAAAATTAGAGAAGCAACATGTCAGTGTTTTAACTGAAAGCGCAGCTCCTTTCAGCCGCGCGCTGAACGCAGAGAGAGAAGTGTGCCGCGCGAGCTGGGAAAGAGAGACCTCGCGCTCGTGCGGCAGTCAGCTTTAGATGCATACAATTTTATTTTGCGACAAGCTGGATACACAAGAAGCACGTTCAACTCGGACGCGCAGACGATTGTCGTGCATAAACACCGTAAACAGCATTAATGCGTTTAGTGCTTAATGCGCACCTCCTATATGAAAAGCATTAGGGGGCCCTTGGCTTTTCGGGGCCCAAGGCAGTCGCCTACCTTTGCCTAATGGGTAAGTCCGCCCCTGACCTTTGAGAGACAACTGATGATCACTGAAGCAGCTTCAGTCAGCAAATGCTTTCAGGTGTGAGAGTGCAAAACTTTCAGTGCCTTCAGCCTTCCGCATTGATTGGATGGACTCGTGACTCCCAACAAATCAGATGGGCGGTGGGTGGACATTATTCTAGCCACAGAGTGGTAAGTTCTGACAAAGGTAGTTGCATCAGAGCCAAATAGCGCATTTCAAAATTAAATAATTTTATCGGCATATGGTTTTGAAAATTACCGATTCTGATAACCATAAAAATGCTTAATACCGGCACAGATAATCAGCCAGGGGTGCGTTTCCCAAAAGCATCGTTAGCCAACTATGGTCCCAAGTTCTGTCGTCACCAACATAGTTCAACGATTCGGTGTTTCCCGAAACCATAGTTTAAACGACCCAGACAGCAAGCAGCTTCGGCCCAGATCCGGCCCACATCTGGCCCGTATAAAATCCATGCGGGCCAGATGTGGGCCGGATCTGGGCTTGCGATAGCAAACTGCATCGCAAACGTGTGTCGTTGGAACGACAGCTCTTCATCACCTGTGGTTAGAGGCACAGGTCTTTGTTAGTTTGCTGTGTTGACGTCATTGATTGCGCTACACCTGGGGTGTGTTCTATAGTTATCGCCTCTATGCCCTATTCCTTTCGAAGATTTCACCATCCACTTTGAGTGATTTGGAAGAAAGTTGTGGTGCGTAGATCTTACCTAATTCACATTTAAATATTTTTTTATTTATCACAAATTCAGTTTGAAACTATATAGCAGCATGGCCCTCGCAATTATTGGCCCTTCGAAGTGCCCTCTGAAAGGATTAATCATGCCGATTGGAACGCCGCTAATTTCGTTTGTCCGAAGAAAAGGTGAGTTTGTCAAGTGAGTATTTTAAAACATACATCGCAACGCTTATTTCTCATATAACAATATTGTAAAACAGTTAAGTTTTCACTTATATTAAATGCTAACACTCAAATCACAGTATTTTAAATGGATGTACCCAAATAAAGTAACAACAAAGTACCTATAAATGAGTGATTTTGTTGTTTTTTACAGAATTAGAATATAGAATATTCTCTACAAATGTGTGTGTGTGTGTGTGTGTATGTGTGTGTATATATATATATATATATATATATATATATATATATATATATATACGTACACAGTATATACATATATATATAACACATACCTATTGTACATACACACACGTACACAGTATATACACTGTTTGCAAAAGTATTTTTTATTTTTGTTCATTTAAGTCTGCGGGGCAGGGGGCATATTGGCAAATAAACAAAATATTTGACAGTTGTTATATCAGATGAAACAAATGGTTTAAGCTGCAATGGTGGCTGGACGCTGCACATGTGACAGGAGGTATGGGTGAAGAAGATATCCACAGCCAGCTATCACCAAAGCCATGCACCCTCTTCAGCCACCTGCAAACTGCAGAAGTGGCCCACACAAAAGAGTCAAGTGTGCTTCCAAGCCATTTTGCTACAATGTCATTGAACATCCCCTTGTGATCACACACTATTTTGAACAGTTATGGCTGGATATCCCTTCCTGTAAATGTACAAACGCTCATTTACCACAGGGTTTGACACTGGGATAAGGGTGCCATCAGTGATGCCAATAACTCTGGAGATGTTGTCAATACTGTTGATTGGCCAGCCGGATTTCTTCAGGAGTTTGGGGGGAAATCAGGATGTTCTTCATAAGCTGTAACAGCAAAGGTGTCAGAGTTTTGCTGAGCCCCAGGCCATTACCCATCACCTCCATAAAACTTCTAACAGCATAATAATGCAGTGTAGATAACAGCTGCACTTAAGGCGTTGTTTCCTCTTATTGCCCTCTGAAAATGTGAAGCCTGATGTTAGAGGCCCAGGCAGGAGGGGGCCTGATATTGAAGGGCCAAACTGAAGAGGGCCTGATGTTAGAGGCCCAGGGTGGATAGGGCCTGATGTTGGAGACCATGCCGTAGTGCTGGGCGGTTTGACCAAAAAATTATATCACGTTTTTTTTCTAAATTATGACGGTTTCCCGGTTCATGACGTTTTTTATTTTCATGCATAATCAGGTGTACAATGCATTTTCTACTGGTTGATATTCCAAGACATGCTTTTAGCCCGACACCACTTGCATAAAATGGTTGTTTCGTCGACGTCGGATTTTTAGAAACCAAAAACCCTCCAAATAAAAGACCAGGCTCCTCTTTTTGGCACAAGTTCTTCTGTGTCATGTTCTACTAGTTCTGCAGCATCCATCTTCCCTGTAACGCCTGTTTCACACATACTCCGTCTGCAGTGCGTATGCAGTCCGCTACTGATCCGCGGCTGTTTTTAGTCCACAAACACAACATTTGTTCATTGTTTTGATTTCATATCATGTAAAACACACACACACAAACACACACACACACGCACACGCACACATATATATATATATATATATATATATATATATATATATATATATATTTTTTTTTTTTTTTTTTTTTTTCTTTCAGCATTGTGAGTCTTTTTATCACAGAACAGTAACAAAATTACACAACTATACACATTAAAATAAACAAAATAAATATAAACAATGCATTATTCATGCATTTTACTTCTAGGTTTGTATAATAAGCTGCTCAAGCAAGCGGCAAAACATTTAAACACAATAATTAACCTACTTGTTAAAATATTTCAAATTAAAACACCACAGACAGAAATAGTCTCGTGCCTTTTGCATTTAAATCTTTATCACAAGCAATCCCACGGGTCTTAATGAACTTTGTTTTTCTGCCTCCATAAGTGAATATATATATATTTTTTTCCTTGTTTATCTAAAAGTGCACTTTTTTCTTGTTTTAAAACCTAGCCAAAAACCCATGTGTTGCGTGTGAAACAGCTTTAATTAGTATACATTGATTGTGAAATGACTGCATTTCCGTGTAAATTCATGTTCATTTTTTTTCCCGCGAACAATGCGCTTTCACAATTCAGCGCCTGCAGCACAGCAAAATAGATTTGGTACATAAACGTTCGCTGCACTGCTGCAAAACCACCGCTCCTTGAACGCACTGACGGACCACAACCTCGTGCCGTGTGAACGCTGGAATCCGTTAACATGGGTGCATAAAAAAAAAAAATTGCAACGCATACGCACTGCAGACGGAGTATGTGTGAAACAGGCGTTATAACGTACACTACTGTGTTTACCGCTGTCGCTGCTTAGAAGTGCAACATTGTGGAAAGGGGTCCGTCTGAAACAGTGTGCCGCGGCCGCCGCACATAACGTTCCGAACGTTGATTAATTAAATACATCGGTATGGCGGTATATTAAAAATTAATATCGTAACGAAAATATACATCGGTTTTCGGTGTAAACCGGTATACCGCCACCCTGCAGCTGAAACTTTGAAGACAAAGGCCTGGTTGATGCACATGTATCTATACCTCCAAGGATCCTTCTAATGCAACAGGCCCCAGGATGGCTAAAACTTTCTCTTCCTCTGAGAGGAGGAACTGAATTGATACCCCCAATCTCTCTTACGTGCCGCAGCCCTCCGTTTTGTCACCCTTGCGAAGTCCCTCCACTTATTCCTGACCTATTTTGGGCTTTGTTCGTATCCATAGCCAGCATCATTTATTTTTTGAGTGATTTCTGCCTAGATTTTATTTTTGTCGGTATTTGTAATGCAGTATTTTTCAGCTTTGAAAATAGCTGGACTTTATTATTTTTCACCTCCTCCAAAAGAACTGCAATTTCATGCTTTGAAAATTGGGGTTTTCGTGTCATTTTCATTAACACATGGCTGAATGGCAAGGAGACTTTAATAGGAAAAATTTAGCAAAATAAGAAACAGGTGTCCACAACACTACATCACTGTTTTTTAAAAACCCATATTTTTTTCAACTGTGCTTATGTAGGTCTATCAATATTAAATAAGAAATTGTATTTATATGAAATTGTGAAATTACAGACATTGGGATCAGAAAAGAGCACATTTTTTAACTCCGTGTGTGTATATGTATATAATGTATTGGAGAACAAATGAATGATTCGTTATTACTCGACTCCTACGTAACGTCATTTCAAAAGCGTAGGAATTTGAGTCGAAGAAAACAGAAAATAAAACCAAATTACTGTAGGTGGCGGTATGTGCTCATGGCTCCAGTCAGCCATTAGATAGAAGAAGAAGAACGACAGCTCAAACCAACGTAGTTTGAACGATGGATCTGCGACACAGGTACCATGGTTTCAGGAAACAGTCGTGACTAGCTACTTCGTTTCCATAATGATGCATCGTACTATGGTGGTTAATCTGCAAGTTACGTAGTTGTATGGGAAACGCACCCCAGGATGATAATCGGTCAGCCCCTAGTCTGAACTGAACTCAACAAGCAACTGAAACTCCTTTGGAGACAGCTTATGGTAGAGAAATGAACATTAAATTCACGGACAACAGCTTTGGTGGACATTCATGCAGTCAGCATGCCAATTGCATGCTCCCTCAAAACTTGCGACATCTGTGGCATTGTGCTGTGTGATAAAACTGCACATTTTAGAGTGGCCCTTTATTGTGGCCAGCCTAAGGCACACCTGTGCAATAATCATGCTGTCTAATCAGCATCTTGATATGCCACACCTGTGAGGTGGATGGATTAAGAAGTGCTAACTAACACAGATTTAGACAGATTTGTGAACAATATTTGAGAGAAATAGGTATTTTGTGTACATTGAAAAAGTCTTAGATCTTTGAGTTCAGCTCATGAAAAATGGGGGCAAAATATTATATCATTAGTCAAGGTTAAAATATTTAAAAAGTTTTTTTTTCTTTTTTTTCTATTTTTTTTTTTTGTTTCTGTCCCTTTATTTACTAAGAAATTATTTATTACAATGTTAAGGCCCTAAACCCAGCAAAACATTCATGGTAAAACAGGTGGGCCAGATAGGCTGAATTTTAGCCCAAGCAAACCTTTTTGCTTTGACCTCGTATATGTGGCGTTAATGAATTTGTGTTTATAATATGTTGTAGCCTGCCCTGAAATATTTAGTATGCATACTCCATGTACCTCTGTGTGTTGGAGATTTAAGGGGGAACAACAAGGAAAAAAAACAACAACAACATTGTGACACCAAGACAGGGCCCTTGGGTTTGCTATAGCCGCAGAGCCCTATGTTTTTTTTTTTTTTACTAATCCTGGCCTGGGGTGCGTTTCCCGTACAGCAATTTACCACCATAGTACAATGCATTGTTGTAGCAATGAACTAGCTAGTTATAATTGTTTCCCGAAAACGGTCGCATCCCTGTCATTTAAACCACATTAGGTTAACAACGTAGGGTCATTGTTAATGATGTCACACGCATGTGGTGGAGGAATAACTTCTGTTATTTAACTGATTAGACATCTCTAAGATGCTGCTATATTGAGCATGGCACCTGATGACTAATTTACTATTTTTTGTTCCCTGTCATTTTGCTATATTTGATGTTTGATTCATCGCGGGTTACCTCTTACGTCATACTCCGGGGTTCCCTTAAGGGCAGTGCTTCCCAAACCTGTCCTGGAGGACCCCCTGCCCTGCACATTTTGTATGTCTCCTTAATCAGACACACCCAATTTAGTTCTTGCAGTCCCTACTAACAAGCTGATGAGTGGAATCAGGGGTGTTAGATAAGGGAGACATATAAAAGGTGCAGGGCAGTGGGGCCTCCAGGACAGGTTTGGGAAGAACTGCTTTAGGGATTTATGTACTGTACATGCGCCCTCTTCAAAAACGGTGCTTTTAGAGGACACACAAAAAATGCATAGATTAAAATACATTTATATTTAGATAGAATGGAATATAGATTGTACTGCATGTTAGCTTGCTTATTGTGCCCAAGACCATATTTATTTAACCCCATATCCCTTGCTAACAAGAAAATATGTTTCTAACCACAGCTTAAGAGCTGTAGTTCCAACCATGTAAGTTTTGCAGTGCTGTTTGCGAATGTTTGTTTGAACTATGTTTCAGGAAACACCAAATCGTTAAACTATGTTGGTAATGATGGAACTTGCAACCATAGTTGGCTAATGATGCTTTTGGGATACACACCCCTGGATGGGAATCATAAGGAATTCCACACTATAAATGTAGTCAGAAAGCATCAGAAGGCAATATTTAGCAGCTCAGTGAGTTCTCCTTATTCCAGTAACCGCTCCTGTTTCAAAAGTGTTTCACGTCAATGAACCCTCTCACAACCCTTAAGAAAATCAACCATAGTTTTATTATAGTAAAACTGAAGAAACCATTTTTTTTTTTTTTTGGCATATTAATGACCATTTGTATAGCCACAGTTTTAATACAAAAACCATGCTTAAACTAAGGTTAGTGTTGCCATGGTTTTGCAAACATACATCAAAATGTATTTTAAAATAAAATACCAAATACCTCAATTTTTAAGTGTATCAAAATAAACTACAAAATATAGCAGCCACATTAAAAAAAAAAAAAAAAAAATTATTTTACAAGGGAGCATGAAATGTCTTTACACATCTTCCATCAATTGGCCTATTTGATCCATCCCTTCACCATTACACTGACTCAGTTGATTAAGTAAACAATGTTTGATAGCAACAGCTTTTCTCTGCCCGAGTAATGCAATAAATCTGACATATGCAACCAGTTAACAGATCAAATAGTCACATATCCCTGTGATCTCCCAGATGAAGGTTAGTTTTAAAGTAACCAACAGTTTAATATTTAACAGTTTGCGAATGACTCGTAATTGCATAGTGAAAGGGCCTACTTTGCATCAGCAACATTGACTCAATGACAAACAAATCATTCATAAGAAGACAACTGATGTCACCTGCATTCAGCAACTAGTTTCTAACTAAATAATTTGACTGTTAATCATAAATATAATAATATATTATGTGTCAGGCAGTCATTCATGCAATGGTATGGAAAATCATAAACCTACTAAACAGCTACTTCAATTAGGGTACAATATTCAGTCACTGGACACCTATTTGGAAGTTTATTTGGAATTTTTTGCATTAAAACAATTATTAAATGATCTATATTTTGATTTTAAATGTAGCAAGAAACGTAATCATAAAGTAGCAAAAGAACTTGTCAAGGAGTATTAACCCAACTCTAACCACTGAATCTATTGAGAGCCATAGAACTATAGAGGACCCATACACTTATAATAAGTGCAATTGCACCAAGCACATTGCATTCTATTACTTATTCATCCATGCTTCCTTTTTCAAGTTGCATGATCACAAATAATCAAAGACTTCTGCTTTCCTCTCCCAAACATATCTTGAGCAACAAAGGGGCCATTTGACACTCCTGAAGGCACAGAAGTGCTGATATCGATCAAGGCCTGTAGGCCAACATGTGTATACATCAGGGGTCTGCTAATTGTCACACCTTTTGCCCAGTGGGGTTAGACAACACGTGTCAGGTTCTACTCATTGTCGAAATCATACTCTAGATTTAATACTGTTACGTGGAATTGATGTTGATGGTGTTGAAATTATGCAGCCTAGTGATGATATCACAGATCATTATCTAGTCTCGTGTAAACTTTATATATCTAAAACTGTAAATTCTACTCCTTGTTACAAGTATGGTAGAACCATCACTTTTACCATAAAAGACTGCTCTGTAACTAATCTTCCTGATTTATCTAAATTCCTTAGCACATCCAAACACTCAGAACAACTTGATGATGTAACAGAAACTATGGACTCTCTCTTTTCTAGCATTTTAGATATGGTTGCTCCTTTACGTTTAAGGAAGATTAAGGAAAACAGTCGGACACCATGGTATAATGAGCACAACAATGGAGGACAACAAAACTAGAGGTATTTCATATAGCTTGGCGGGAAAGTACACTATCCTACAGAAAAGCAATGATTTCGTTGACGCACCTTTTTTTTATGACGATAACGCAACGATGACTAGCTAAAAATGGCTCTAATGTGACTAAAACATGACGAGACGTTTTCGAGTTTTCGTTGAAGAGACGAGACGGAACGAAAATGATTATAAGTCTGACGTTCACAATGCATGTCATTTCTGCCTATTTTGCGTGAAATCTGCCGCTTCCTATCCTTGTTTTGGGTATGCCCACCACCCGGCTGCCGCTATGCCGCGCACCAGATTCCACACAACAACACACACTGCGGCTAGTCACTCGCCACACACATCTTTGAAGGACCATGGCGGCGACGCCAATAAACAGGCTTGGTGGTCGGAACAGACGACGAGATGATTTATGGACATACTTTCAGTATAATTCATCAGAAAGAAAAACGGAATGCATAGTATTGGGAGACGACGGTAATGTGGCCACAAACTAGGTGGGAAGAATACCACCAACCTCAAGCGGCACCTGAAGGCTCATCACGCTGATATTTTTTCGAAGGTAAGTTAACTAACAAGTCACGCTTTTAACATACTGTATCATATACATTAAATTTTACTCGACAATCGGCTTGTGACACATTTCATGGTAAGCTTAAGGTTTTACATATATCTACTGGCGCAAATTTGCTGCTAACTTCAGGCTAATATTAACGTTAGCTTGGTTGCACTAACTCAGGGATGCAAACAGCGCGCCCATTCCATAGCTTAATGCAATAAACATAACATAATCAACATAATCAAATCAAAATCTAAAACAAAGTCACATAAATCCATTCAAAACATTAATGTGAGGTACAGAAGTTTATTTACATCATTAAATTAAAGTTTACAGAAACTCGTTTTCCCTTCTCTGTGGCTGTCAATCATTCTCCATTCATTATTCAAACAGCGCGCGCGCCTCGTCCGGTTACAGCAGGATGCACGGTAAAACTCTCCAATATGATATATTCACATTATGATGCTTGATCTGTAGATAAAAGGCTGTGGATTTGCATAAAATGACTTTATTTTGTGTATTTGTATTTTATGTTTGTTGCTGTTTTTAAACAACTCGCTAGCGTGTGCCTGTTAGATCACACACATCACAGGGACTATGAATGGCATCAAACGCACAATAACTGGAATTTAAAACTGAAGAAACAAATGATCAGTGATTTTAAGGTTAACTGTTGTTTTATGAATTGCAACACTCGTTACAACCTGTCAAACCTAAGTCCATTTCCAATAGCTTTTTAACCTAAATTAATTTGTTAAAGACTACTTTTTTTTTTTTTTTTACTAAAATTGACTAAAACTTGACTAAAACCTTTTTGCATTTTCGTCGACTAAAACTTGACTAAAACTATCAAGTTTATAAGTGACTAAAATGTGACTAAAACTAAGAATCACCACCATCCAAAAGACTAAGACTAAAACTAAAAGGGCTGCCAAAAAACAACACTGCAGAAAAGCACTAAAAACTGCTATATCTGATTATTTTTCATCTCTTTTAGAAGAAAACAAACATAACCCCAGGTATTTATTCAATACTACGGTGCCTGTGAGAGGACATGGTCGGTTCACTTTGTTTTGTCGTGGCCACGAAATAATAATTTGTGGGAACGTGATAATATGTCTTGGTCACTAGATATTAATTCGTGGGAACGTCATATTAATTCGTGGGAACGAGATCATTTTGTCGAGGTAACAACATCCCTATATCGTGGCTTCGAGATGTTATGTTGAGAGAACAACATCCATTTCTTGTGGCCACGACTTCTTATATTGATGGAATGACATGATTTTCTTGTGGCCACGAGTTTAATGTGTAAACAAACCTGCGTGACCATAGCAACCCGGGATTATCAGAGATGTATTTATTATAATATTTTATTTTTAATTAAGAAAATATTATATTATTTATTGTAGAAAATATTTTATTATTACATTTTTATATTAACCATATGCCTTGGCTACTTGACTTTATTATGTGCCAGTGGCGGCTCTAGGGCGGTGCTTGATGTGGCTATAACTGGTTTCATTTGTAAATGAAAACACAACAGGCTCATTTATCATTTATCTGACAATTATGCCAATAAAGTTTTGATGTGATGTGATGATAAATGAGCGTTAATTTATTATTTATTCAAAATGAATCCATTTATTCATTCATTATTATAACAATTATTCATTTAATTTATTATTTATTCATGATAAACTTCATTTGAATGCTGACTATCACACGTAATAAAGTCCCGTAGGTAGTTATAATAATTTAATAATGAAATATTTTCTATAATAAATAATATAATAATTTTGTAATTCAAAATAAAATATGAACCAACCCAACCCTCATAATCCCCGTAAGCAAAATTCAACCAGGTTTCCCCACTCACTAAACTCATGGCCACGAGAAAAATATGTAGTTCACTCAACATAAGAAGTCGTGGCCACGAGAAATAGATGTTGATCCCTCAACATAACATCTTGAGGCCAAGATATAAGGATGTCGTTACCTCGACAAAATGATCTCGTAGCCACGACATATGACGTTCCCACGAGTTAATTTGACATTTCCACAAATTAATATTTCGTGGCCATGACATACTGTATTATCACGTTCCCACAAGTTATGTCGTGGCCACGACAAAACTAAGTGAACCGACCATGTCCTCTCACGGGCACCGTACAATACAGTGACTAAATTAACGAAAAAGAAAGCATCAACAGGTGTTGACATTTCCCAACAGCACAGCAGTGATGACTTTATGAACTACTTTACTTCCAAGATCGATACTATTAGAGATAAAATTGTAACCATGCAGCCATCAGCTACTGTATCGCATCAGACAGTGCACTATAGATCCAGTTCCACTCATTCTCTACTATAGGAGAGGAAGAATTGTATAAACTTGTTAAATCATCTAAACCAACAACATGTATGTTAGACCCTATTCCATCTAAGCTCCTAAAAAAGGTGCTTCCAGAAGTCATAGATCCTCTTCTCACTATTATTAATTTGTCATTGTCATTAGGATATGTCCCCAAAACTTTCAAACTGGCTGTTCTTAAGCCTCTCATCAAAAAAAAACACAACTAGACCCCAAAGAACTAGTTAATAACCGACTGATCTTGAATCTCCCTTTTCTGTCCAAGATACTAGAAAAGGTAGTATCCTCACAATTATATTCCTTCTTAGAGAAAAATGGTATTTGTAAAGATTTTCAGTAAGGATTTAGACTGTATCATAGTACTGAGACTGCTCTCCTTAGAGTTACAAATGACCTGCTCTTATCATCTGATCGTGGTTGTATCTCTCTATTAGTGCTATTGGATCTTAGTGCTGCGTTCGACACTATTGACCACAACATTCTCTAGAATAGACTAGAAAACTTTGTTAGCATTAGTGGAAATGCATTAGCATGGTTCAAATCATACTTATCTGACCGCCATCAATTCGTTGCAGTGAATAAAGAGGTAACAATAACGTGCACATTCATTACCGTGATAGCATTACTGAATACCGGCACATGTCTACTAGGTACACTTGAAACGTCCAGGCAGGTGTGTTGAGGCAAGTTGGAGCTAAACTCTGCAGGACAATGGCACCCCAGGACCGAGTTTGGAGACCCCTGGCTTAGCACAGTGAAAGTTTTTAAAGTTTTAGTTTATGAACATAGCGGTGTGGACATACAATGACTTTAAACAGGACAGTGGTTACTATAAACTGACAGATTACGAATGCATTAGCCTCCCAAAAACAATTTATTTTGATGCAAGGCAGGGGTGTCCAATATTGCTAAACTCTGCAGGACAGTGGCTTTCTGTGCTGATCTGGCCCAGTACTATTTTCCACTGTAATGTTTGTTAGAATTCCATCTTGAGTGCTTGCCTGTATTTCCCATAAGGAAATAGATGAATGACTGACTTTGTTTTTTAAACTTGTGATTTTAGAGAAAATGTAAACGCTAAATTTAGTTGTTGTTTGCATCTTCAGACTAATGAAATTGAAGTACCCAAATTAAGACCCTAGCCGTATGGAGTTTATGGTGATTTTTTTTTTCTTTTTTTTTTTTTTTTTTTTCCCCAAGGTTGATAAATGCTGTGGTAACGTTAATACATAAGAATTTGAGTACTCCATCCTTTTAAATACTTCTAGGATACAGACGTTGCCAGCAATCAGGAGGTGATCCAGAAGACTCATGGGAATCTATTTGAAGGTGCAGTCATTGAAGACCGCCCAGCAGATGTTGGCGTGTAGGAAGATAAAGTTCTTCTGGAACTTAGCAGTTTACACTATGCAAAACCATGTTGCTGGGACTGATATATGGACTGAACTTTAGCAACCCCCCTGAACTCATGTACACATTTGAAGTACTGCAGAAGTTATTTCTGGAGCCAGTTCCTGTTCTTGGAATAAGGTTTGATTGGTTACTCATAAATGCCAATTAGAAAATGACAGTAGTTTGATATTTCTGCTCTTTTGTGTTTTTTTTTTTTTTTTTTTTTAATGTGGTTTCAACTGTATTTAACTGTATGTAACTATTTATTGCTTGTTTAACAAATACACTTTGATCATTTGTGACATCTTGCCATTTGACTCATTACAAGACAAATCGCACAAAAAATGCTTTGTTGAAGGGAGAAACTTTAAATAGAAATCATTTAGCTAAAGTAACTAGAACTAGAGTAATTTGAAACAAACCTCCTTATGTTGATAGAGTGAAACATATTTGTCCAGTTTGTAAAAAACATGTTCTCTTAACTTAACCGGTTTAAGTTAAAGGAAAGTGAATACATTGATTTGGTTGGACATTACTATTTCATTTTCATAGATTCTTCCTCATTCAGTTGTGTTGTCACAACACAAGGAGTTTGCATAGATTCAAAAAAATCAGACAAACCGGGTATCCCTCGCTAATCATCCACCCTCCTTATCCCGTTGTGCCACTTGTGCCGCTTCTTGACATGGGTTTAACGACTTATAAAAATTATGTAATACACTTTTATATTAATGGTAAGGTACTTTACAATCAGAATTCCCCGGATGTAATCCCCTGCATGGCGCCGAAGGGCGTTGGTGACAGTGTGGATGCACCTCCACACCGAGGTCTTGCTAAGGCCGTAGCCCTCTCCCACGACCTCGATGAAGCTCCCTGTAGCAAAAAACCTTATCGCTGCAGCAGCTGGACTTCAGGGCTTAAAGCAAAATTCCGCCGCGTTAGCCTGGCAAGCGCAGGTCTGAGAAGGTCCAGCATCTCCATAATGAGTTGTCTTGGGAGGCGAAATTTTTTTAATATAGCCACGTCAGGCAAAATGTCAAAAGGGCTTAAGTTTTGCCGAATAAAAAAATTGAAATGGACTAAACGGCGCCGTCTTTGATTCAATACAAGGACACGTTGGATCGCTGCCATAATTGGTCGCTTACTGGACACCACCATGCTTACCCATTTATAGATCTTAGCCATTTAGAGCCAAATTGTTTGCCAGATTTTAATTATCAAAAATGATTGCCAATTTAAACGCTTTAATGACATTACGAAATAGCCTAGGCTACCACCATATTAGTTCTGATACCAAATCAGACTTCATAAATAGGCCTGTATCCATTGCGAACATATTTTATTATTAGTCTTAAAATGTCCATAACATAAAATCATTGTTGAGCCACAACATTGTCAACATACCATAGTTTTACTGCGCTGCGCTGATTTCTAAAGACTGCTGCACAATGGCGGCGACTAGCGTCTTGAGCTCAAACAACGCTAAGAGAGAGCTTACGAATGGTCCAGACCAACCTTACGAAAGTGTGACTTACAGAAGATATACTTAGCGTCCGAACGTGTCGGGAATCGTGCCATAACGTTAAGAGAGAGGTTAAGGAATAGGTTAAGAACTACTTAGCGATAAGAATGTTTTGGGGAACCGGGCCCAGGTTTTTTTTTTGTGTGTGTGTGTGTTTTCATTTACACTATCAATCACGTGTCAATTCAGTGGCATTGGATAGAAAAAAAAAAAAAAAAAAAAAAAAACTGATTAAAATGTAAAAGGATTACTTTTATCTGTATACAAACTGTAATAATTGATGTAGATTACAAATTTTCAAAAATCCAAAACATTTAGAGATTAAAACCTGATTCAGTGTATTAAGTTGTCATGGTTCTTTGGCTTTTTCTGTGAGACTGCAAGATTTCTGACAGAGCATCAACTCCAGACTATTTTTTAAAAAGGAACTGTTTCTTCATTTTTTAAAAAAAAAAATCTAAAAAAATATATGCAAAGTAACAGAGCATTTCAGTGTTATTAGTCAGAAGACTTACACTAAAATAAGGAATATACATATGTTCCTGTGGTTATAATGTCTAGTATGCAAACATCACAGCCTTACAATATTAAAGCAGAAGAAAATAAAATGATTAAACTTAAATATTAAACAGTATTATAAATCAATAATGATAAGCTACTGAAATATGCTGATATATAACAGTAATTAAAGATAAGCTTATGAGCTTGTGAATAGGATATTGAAGAAAAAAATCATCCTGGAATCTCTCACAGTCACAACAGATTAACATAAGACTGGAGTTTGTCCTTTTCAACAGATGTAGCTGTTCAATACACAGAAACAGTATTATGACCATTTATTTTTCTTTGTGTTTATAGCCTTTATGAAGTACTATGATCTTTTAAATATAATGATTTCTAAGCAAATTTGAATAAAAACAGACAGACAACAAATTTGATGATGGAATATTTGTATTTGATATGCAAGATTTCGAATAAATCAGACAGACATTTCATCTCTCATTCTGCAGCATTTGAAAATCAGCACGACTGTCACTAGCAGATATGGACAAACTGCCAGTACAGAACTGAGTGTGTGGAGGACAGAGATCTGCGATTCTGAATGAGACGCTGAAAAACAGACACACAAGCACTTTATCATGTACTGTATCTGAACGAGAGCATAAGAAGAAATAAATCAGCTCACAGTTTCTATCGACTCTCACTTCTGACTGAGATCCAGCTCTTGGGTGATTCTCCTCTCTCTGAGTGTTTGCAGTAGTAAAAACCCTCATGTGACTTTGAGACATTAGAGATGATCATCTCTGTAGTTTGATTCTGGATGAGGGATCCATCTTTATAGAAATCAGCTCTGAGAACTAAGGTTGTATTTTGATATAAACAGTGTAGAGTCAGAGTATCTCCTTCAGTCACAAGATGAACAGGACTCTCCAGAATCACACCAACTACAGAAACAGAGGAAACATGAACTGAGTGTAAATAGTAAGATTTCAGTATAGGAACAATATGGTAACACACACACACACATTTGTTTTACTATACTTGTGAGGATTTTCATAGACTTCTATTGTTTTTATACTGACCTAACAATATTTTCTATCCCCTCACCCTAAACCTACCCCTTACAGAAACCCTTTTGCATTTTTACATTTTAATATAAACATCATTTAGTATTTTTAATAATTTATTAGAAATAAATGGCGAATGGTCCTCACAAAGTCAGAAATTTTAGGTTTTACTATCCTTGTGGGGACATTTGGTCCTCACAACTAGAACTAAAAAAAAACGCATGCACACACACACACACACACACACACACACACACACACACACACACACACACACACACACACACACACACAAAGTGTTTTTTGCCCACTGATGCTTCCTGCACTTTTTTAATCAACCTGCTTTATGCATTGATTGAAAAATGCCAGTGAAATGAATAAATGCAGAAACACAGACTCACAGTGTACAGTGATATTAACAGGATGATAGTTCTCTCCAGATTCAGACTGACACCAGTACACTCCAGTGTCTGATGTGATGGTGGAGCTGATTGTACATGTAGATCCTGTTTGTGATGCCCAGCGTGATGAACAATCTTCCCACTGTTCACTCTCTGTGTATCTTCTCACTCTCCATCTATCAGAGTTACTCTGGTCCTCACAGCTCAGAGAGAGAGAGACAGATGTGAAGTGTTGAGTTCTGCTGGGACTGATGATCAGAGAGACTAGAGGAGAAACACCTGAGAAGACAATTACAGCTACAATTTGAAAATGTTTGAGAATTTAGAAAATTCTCTTTATTAAAGATTAACCAAACATTTAAGTTCAGTTTGAACTCACCAGTGACCCATACTGGCTGTCTGTTGCTGATGGTTGTGTTATAGGCTGGTTCTCCTCTCTCTGCTCTGCACACATAAACTCCTGTGTGTTTTACAGCAGCAGAACTGCTGTCTGAGAGCAGCTAATAATAATTGTTGTAGTCTGTAAAAAAAAAAAAAAGTGAAAATGTGCAGATGTTCACAAAAGAAATTAATTCTATATGCACCTTATTAAATAGCTTTCACTGTAAAATGATGTATTCAGATTGATTCAATACTTTTAATCTCAATAATATTTTTAATAAAACCACTTTATTTAGTTATCACATGAAGCACATTATATCTTACTTGATGAAGCAGTTAGAGTGTACCAGCTGAATGTCCAGCCTGTAGAGGAGCTGTTAACCTCACAGATCAGAGACACTAGATCTCCTTCAGTCAACCACTTCTGTGGAGAAACACTTAAAACTGTCTGGGGTCTGTCTAAAATAGAGAAATCACTAATTAATAATGCAATAAACCGTTGTATGGTGCAAAGAATACAATGTCCAGGATTGATTATGTTCTCTGAACATTTTACTGTGTCTTTCAGCAAACTCCTTTTAACAACTCTTCAGCAGTAGTGACAGACACACACACACACACACACTTCCCACAACGTCCCCCACTATAAACGTCATCACGTTACATCATACCTGCAGACATAACTAATCATCATTCTATTACAAATAACATGTTAAACTTGTGTGTGTATGTGAAGAGATGATCAAACTCACCTGATACTTTCAGTGTAACTGCATCACTGATGTTTGATCTCCGTGATCCTCCTCTCTCTGCTCCATAACAGGAGTATTTACCTGCATCAGACTCAGTAACAGGACTGAATGTGTGTTCCTGTAGTTCACTGAAAACACTGTTTGAACTGTATTTATACCAGCTGTACTGCCAGCTAGTGACTCCTTCACCATCAATGTCACATCAATGTAACCACTCCTCTAGCCCCCGCTGACCCGCTTTGGCACATGGTTTTCGTCGGGCCAAAAAACCCGGGCCGTTGGCCCCGAGGAAGCACCAACGAGGCACGATTAAGCACTGGAAGTGACAGCAGAAACGCAACTGGCCCTGGCACGCACTAGCACGCCCACTTTTGGCCCGACAGTGGAAACGCGGCTATTGTGTTCTCAGAGCAGTTTATTATATGAGAAAAAATACTTGCCGTATATTGTCACTGTTACTGGTTCACTGTAATGTGTCTAATGTCCTCCTCTTCGTGCTCTGCACCTGTACTCTCCTCCATCAGAGACTTTCACTGAATCAATTGTTTAGTTGCAGCTTCAGTAGATTCAGTGTTTGAGTTTTTACTCCAGAGAAACTCCCATCCATCCCATGACTGATCCACTTCACATCTCAGAGTAACTGAGTCTCCAGTGAACAATGAACTCTGTGGCAGCACAGTCAGAGTTGGTGTGGGAATATCTGTCAGTATAAAATAATTAGTAGCATGAGCTGTGAAGGTGTTTCAGCAGAAGATCTCATCCTCTCACTGGTAAATCATTGGGGCAGTACCTTTTCAAAATGTACACATCTTGGTACCATATTTGTACCCTAAAAGTACACCTAAAGTGTACATATTACTACCTAAATGTGTACCTTTTGAAAAGATACTGCTCCAGTGACAGCTTTTGTACAGTGACAGTGATGCCAATATTCACTCAGCACAATGCAAAGAGTTAAATGACAACCAAGATGTTACTTTAAGACCATCCTAGGTGAGGTTCAATCCCATAAAGTTTGAGTTAATAGCACAGATACTGACCCATTTTGCCACACCATTAACATCTATACCAGCAGTCAAAGAGACACAACATTAAAAAAAGTGTTGTGCAGATACAGCAGCAATAACATTCTAAATGGCAAAGAGGTCAACAATAAAATATGTAAATAAATAATTTAGCATCATTTCTGACCTGAAGGTGGCGCGGTCACTAAGCAAATAATTAATGAGGCCTACAAAGTTTAATTTTCCAGAAATCCAGACAATTTTTGAGACTTGGTTTGACAATAAGTGATGTGACATACAGCCAAGTATGGTGACTCATACTCAGAATTCGTGCTCTGCATTTAACCCATCCAAAGTGCACACACACATCATTTAACACCCGCCCGTATCATTCCTCAGCCATTTATGCTGCGGTGGCCGGGGAGCAGTTGGGGGTTCAGTGCCTTGCTCAAGGACACCTCAGTCGTGGTATTGCCGGCCCGAGACTCTCTAACCATTAGGCCACAACTACCCCACAATAATAAGAACCAATTTTGTTAGAATATAAAATGAGAAGAAAAAAATTTACAATATTTTTTACAATATTCAATGACTGAGACGTAAGTAATTTAAATCATCTTCAGACCAATGCGTTCAGAGTTGTAAGCAAAAGTAAAAAGGGGCTTGGTGTTTGACCCCTAAAATTCTTAGCACTCATATGATTAATTTTAAAATTTGTTGTCAAAATGTCATTAGATCATTGAAAACCACAACCACAATTTTGGAGTACCTCTGAACCTCATGCATTTAAATTTCAAAATACTTTTTTGAATCAAATTCAGTCACCTTCAGTGTTTCCAGAGTGGATGTTTAAAATCAGCACTAAAACACAAAGAGAAAAAGTCATTACAGTGTGGTCACTGAGCTGATCAACTGTGTATTATACATCAGACATATTATGAAGGTATATCTTCCTCCCTTGCTTGTCAAACACCATTTCAGGCTTAACTGTTTCATATTCTAGTTCGTTTTGTTGAGGACTCCATATGTATGTGTCCAGATAAACATTATCACATCTGATTTATATTTTATGTATTTTGACAAAGCAGAGAGAACTGGTCAACAAATTTAAAGTTAACAGTCTAAAAAAAAAGGAGAGGACTAACAATTCATTCTTACTACATGTAAAGTACTATTGAACATCTAATTAAAGCAACAAGGACTAGACATATCATGGACTAGGGCTGGATTTGAAACTCTGAAAGCAGCAGGAAAGGGGAAAAATGAGGAACACTGAATCACATGATCATATAAGAGCATTTATCATCCACTAAAATACATACAGTGAAAATAATACTCACAGAGCACAAGAGGAAGTTGGCTGAGCTCCATACTGACCGAATGATGACAGACAGTTAAAGACACAGACTGTTAAAGCCTAAAGACTTCCTGAAACCTGCAGTCAGCTATTTAGGAACATCATGACAGATTAAAGACATGCAAATGTACCTCATGTGTTATAGAAGATCTTTTAATAATCTTATTACATGTTTTCAGAAACTATCACACTGACTAACATGAAAGTGAAAGTGACAGCCAAGTATGGTGACCCATACTCGGAATTCATGCTCTGCTTTTAACTCATCCAAAGTGCACACACACAGCAGTGAACACACACACACCGTGAACACACACACCCGGAGCAGTGGGCAGCCATTTATGCTGCGGCGCCCGGGGAGCAGTTGGGGGTTCAGTGCCTTGCTCAAGGGCACCTCAGTCGTGGTATTGAAGGTGGAGAGAGCGCTGTACATTCACTCCCCCCACCTACAATTCCTGCCGGCCCGAGACTTGAAATTGCAACCCTTTGATTGCAAGTCCAACACTTTAACCGTTAGGCCACGACTTCCCCCTGCAAGTTATAGAAAAAATTAATCAATATTTTGATGGCTCTTTAACATACGTTGGTACGTTCTACATTCGTTACTTAATGGAAGAAGCAGAAACTAGTGAACAACTGCTGCTCTTCTCACACCGGTTAATGCCACTGAACTGAAATAGAACAAACCAAACCACAACTATGAGCTCATCTCTGTCTATTTCTATTCTATCAGGTTTCTGTGCTTAAAAATATCTGTTCATGCGAACACAGTTTAATATTCATACATACACCAGGACAAAGGATGGGAATCATGAAATTTAACAATTCTGTTTTGGGTTCCTCTGAATAAATTTGTCTCCTTATTTTAAATAATAATTCTTTTAGTTATTTGGAGGAAGAAACTTTTTGGGAAAAAAGAAATGCAATGCTTATTTTACTCTGTTCAGAAATCTGTTAGATTCTCGCAAAAGGTCATATATCTTTTATTGTCATTTTCACATAACACACACTTAAAGTAGACCATTACAATGTACATTCACTGCAACAATATTATAGTGATGATAAAAAAGAGAAAATGCCTCTTGTTTAGTTTAATTAATTGAAATGAGCTAAAATAACATGATTTTTGAACATTTTATATAACTTGTGTAAACTGTGTAAACTAAGTTTACTTAATTTGTGTTAAACCTACATGAATCATTTTTGTTGATGTATATTCAAGTATATTTGTATAGCACTTTTTACAATACAAATCATTGCAAAGCAAAACTAACTGGGCTGTCGATCTATAGTTCCCATCATGCTTTGCAAAATCTGCATTAGGAGAGTAAACTTAGGGATTAAGTTTTATTTTCAAGTATTTTTTCAGTAAAGGGAAAGACATGTTAGTGTTTAATGCTCAGTTATGTTGGACATATAGAAGAGAGTTTATGTAACGTTTTTGAAATGTGTTTACCATTATGCCTGCTTAGGCAGTGGGCACTCAGTGCGCACTAGCTGGTACTTTCTTGTTTGTTTATTGTATGTATTGTATTGTATAAAGATAACACAATTAATTAAACTTCACTAAATTAATGAAAAAAATATTTGGTCCCAAAATTAAACCGACTAAATTGTATTGACCCAACTCAACAGATTTATTTTGAATGAACTACATTACATTGTGTGTAAAAACTTTCTTCAATTTAATTAAGTAAGGGTAATGAATTATTATTATTATTATTTTTTTAGTGTACTGAGGTCATCCGAGTTCATTAATTAGCAGTTCAGAGAGCCTTATTTCAGTATCACTCCTATTGATTCTTAACTGTTTGCACAAAAAAGAACAGGATTTTATCATTCGAGTTATTCTTTCAGGAATCAGACTACACTGGTTGTTATTTTTCACACTCTGAATAGCAACAGACAAAAAAAGAAACAATAATAATTCTAAGAACACAGACTATCATTAGATTTTTTTCTCAGGAAAGAGAAAGGTGTAGGCCACATCGGACATGAGTCAATATATGACAGAGAGGAAGTACAAAATAAGCATTAGCACATAACTGGTGCTGCATTATAAACCACAGAGTGAAGAGAAAGAAGCTCAGACTATAGCCTTCAGATGTTTTTTTTTTATTTATGTTTAATGCAAAATGGGAATGTTACTAACACTTAACACAATGAAATGCTTACTAATTGTAAATGGTTCTGTTGTTCATGCTTGAAATTAAATGTTTTTCATAAATCTCTAACATTATTACAGTTTTCTCAGCTGCTTACATATTAAAATCCATTATATTAATATGTCACCAAATTTTATCAACATATAATGACAAAGGATTTCTCAAAACTATGAACACCATTCATGTGTTTCACAACTATAAACACTGTTTCAACTCAGTTGATGTGTATTAGGAGGCAGCTGTGGCCTAATGGTTAGAGAATTGGACTGGTAATCAGAAGGTGGCAGGTTTGAGTCTCGGTGCTGGCAGGTGTTGTATGTGGGTGGGGAGTGAGTGAACAGCACTCTCTTCCACCCTCAATACCTGAAGTGCCCTTGAGCAAAGCACTGAACCCCCAGTTGCTCTCCGGGCGCTGGATATATAGCTGCCCACTGCTCCGGGTGTGTGTTCATGATGTGTTCACTTCTCACTGCTGTGTGTGTGCACTTGGATGGGTTAAATGCAGAGCACCAATTCCGAGTATGGGTTACCATATTTGGCAAATGTCATGACTTTCACTTTCATATCAGCTGTCACTGTTCTTAGTGGCATTGATTCACTGCAATGACGAACGGTAACCAGGAATTCTCTGTATAACTGGGAACAGGGGTGCTTGTCATCATAAATAGATTATATTAAGGTGTTTTGCAACTTCAGTGTAATGGATTATGATTTATTGCAACTTCAACAACGTCTGCAGCTGCCTTACCTTTGAGAGACAACTGATGATCACTGAAGCAGCTTCAGTCAGCAAGTGCTTTCAGGTGTGAGAGTGCAAAACTTTCAGTGCCTTCAGCCTTCCGCGTTGATTGGATGGACTCGTGACTCCCAAATAGTGCATTTAAAAATTAAATAATTTTATCTGCAAATCGGTTTTGAAAATGACCGATACTGATAACCATAAATATGATTAATCCCGGCACAGATAATCAGCCAGGTCGATAATCGGTCAACCCCTAGTCCAGTGTTCATAAAAGGAACTAAACTGAACTCAGCAAGCGCACATTATCACCTCAGGGAGGGGATATGCGCTAAAGGGATCACCGACTGGCGGACTCTGGTCTGAATCTGATTTATATCAAATTTATATCAAGCACATCAAGGTAAGCTCGGTACATGCAGTGAAGGAGTGGCGCGCATACAAATGAAACTTTCAGTCAGTGGAAAACAATGGCATTCTCAAAAATTAGGAGGTTGATGGGTCCTTAAAAAGTCTTAAATGTAAGGCCATAAAAAGTCTTAAATGGTACAAGAAAGTCTTATGATTTCAGGGGACAGAAAGACAAGAATCGCGATATGGCTGAATGTGATGATTAAACTTAAAAAGGCAATGATTTCATTAAATAAACATGAGCTGCATGTTTCTAGGTCAGGTGCTGCCTGCTTTGTTTACAGCTGTTACCGGGGAAACTCCTATAGTTCTGCCATTCCAAAAGCACCTCCTGCTGTCAGAAATTAGATTTGCAATTTCAATCAGCCTGTCTGATGTTTTTGTTCAGAGCAATGTGAAAATGAACACGTTTTTATGCAGCAAACATGCAGAGTTGTAAATGTGAACTGGTGGATCGACAAGAAGATAATGTATTCTAAAATGTAAAAGGCATCTGAATTCAGGTGGTAGCATCCAGAATCCTAAAGATACTAGTTCCATTATCAGATTGTAGCATCTGGTGAATGTATTAGGTGCAGCCCAACCTGCAGCTCTACAATTGTCTTCTTGTGAGGCACCATTTGCCAAAGCTGACGAAGCAGAAATGCCCCTAGTCAAGTGTGCTCTCACTCCCAAAGGGCATGGTAAGCCTCTGGCCTGATAAGCCATGAGAATCACATCCACAAACCAGTGAGAGATTCTCTGCATCCATCTTCTGCTGTCCTCCAAGCAGACAAAGAGCTGTTCAGACAATCTGAAACTCTGTGTGCTTGAGGCCTCATACCCGGAATTAGAAGGACCAGGATGGGAAGCAGCTGAGGTTACTTGCGGTATTTTTAAAAAAGAATGCAAGCTGCGAGCGAAACGTGCCAATAGCCATTTCCACACAAGAAGGACTGAAACCATCCACAAAATCTGCTTCAGCATGGGTTTTCTCAATGATGTCAGAGGTGTCTGGGCTCCCAAGTGCGAACCCTAGTGTTGAAGCTTCGACACAATATTGAAGTGACTAACTGAAAGGGAACTATTATTATTTATTTTTTTGTTTCTGTCCCTTTATTTACTAAGAAATTATTTATTTATTACAATGTAAAGGCCCTAAACCCAGCAAAACATTCATGGTAAAACATGTGGGCCAGATGGGCTGAATTTTAGCCCAAGCAAACCTGTTTGCTTTGACCTCGTATATGTGGCGTTAATGAATTTATGTTTATAATATTTTGAAGCCTGCCCTGAAATATTTAGTATGCATACTCCATGTATCTCTGTGTGTTGTAGATTTAAGGGGGAAAAATCAAGAAAAAAACAACATTGTGAAACCAAGACAGGCTACTGTTTGCTATAGCCCCAGAGCCCTATGTTTTTTTCCTAATCCAGGCCTGAATGGAAATCATAAGGAATTCCACATTATAAATATAGTCAAAAAGCATCAGAAGGCAATAATTAACAGCTCCTTATTCCAGTAACCCCTCCTGTTTCAAAAGTGTTTCACGTCAATGAACCCGCTCACAACCCTTATGAAAATTAACCATGGTTTTATCATAGTAAAACTGTAGTAACCATGTTTTTTTTTTTTTTTTCGTATTAATTACCATTTGTATAGCCACAGTTTTACTACAAATACCATGGTTAAACTAATAATAATAAAAAAAGACAGGAACACTATAATCACTGGATCCTTTTCATAATACAATAGCAATTAAGTTGAATGCATTAAGAGAAAATTACTCAGAGAGAACAAGAGGAAGTTGATTAAGCTCCATACTGACTGAATGATGACAGACGGTTAAAGACACAGACTGTTAAAACCTCAAGACTTCCTCTCCAACAATATGTAAAAAAAAAAATAAAAAAAAAAAAAATAGTTTGACAAATTCTGTCATTCATGTTTTGTGTTGTTCCAAACTCAAATGGTGTTTTTCCAAACAATTATATTCTCTTCTATCCAAATTTTTATTGGTATTCTATGTGTTTAATGCAATTTTATTGTCTTTATTTACAGCTTATATTATTCTGTAAATATTAGCTTTGTAAATGCTGTTAAAACATTGCTACATAAATATAGCTTTACTAATGTACCAAAGAACCTTCACATCCTATTACTTTTAAGAAC